>NC_069502.1:506354080-506654080 GCF_027579735.1 Bombina bombina
CCAATTGACAGGGAGATTTTGGTCTCATCACTCCAAATAACACTGTCTCATTGTTCCGCTGTCCAGTTAACATGGGTTTTAGTAAAAAGGGGAGATTAAAGATACTACACTCTGAGTGGATCTCTAAAGGCTGATTCCAATAAGGTAAGCAGACCTCCTAACTGCTAACCTAAACGTAGTGACAGAAAAAAAGGGGAGGAATAGCGCTGTATAAAACAGCAAATACAGATCTCTTTTAAGCTATATTAATATCATTCATATGATAGATACAATTAGGTGTTGATATAAAATGATGAATAACCCCTTAATGACCACAGCACTTTTCCATTTTCTGTCCATTTGGGACCAAGGCTATTTTTACATTTTTGCGGTGTTTGTGTTTAGCTGTAATTTTCCTCTTACTCATTTACTGTACCCACATATATTATATACCGTTTTTCTCGCCATTAAATGGACTTTCCAAAGATACCATTATTTTCATCATATCTTATAATTTACTTTAAAAAAAATTATAAAATATGAGAAAAAAATGGAAAAAAACACACTTTTTCTAACTTTGACCCCCAAAATCTGTTATACATCTGCAACCACCAAAAAACACCCATGCTAAATAGTTTCTAAATTTTGTCCTGAGTTTAGAAATACCCAATGTTTACATGTTCTTTGCTTTTTTTGTAAGTTATAGGGCCATAAATACAAGTAGCACTTTGCTATTTCCAAACCATTTTTTTTTCAAGATTAGCGCTAGTTACATTAGAACACTAATATCTTTCAGGAATCCCTGAATATCTATTGACATGTATATATTTTTTTTTAGTAAACATCCCAAAGTATTGATCTAGGCCAATTTTGGTATATTTCATGCCACCATTTCACCGCCAAATGCGATCAAATACAAAAAATCATTCACTTTTTCACAAATTTTTTCACAAACTTTTGGTTTCTCACTGAAATTATTTACAAACAGCTTGTGCAATTATGGCATAAATGATTGTAAATTTTTCTTTGGGATCCCCTTTGTTCAGAAATAGCAGACATATATGGCTTTGGTGTTGCTTTTTGGTAATTAGAAGGATGCTAAATGCCACTGTGCACCACACGTGTATTATGCCCAGCAGTAAAGGGGTTAATTAGGGAGCTTTTTGGGGTAATTTTAGCTTTAGTGTAGTGTAGTAGACAACCCCAAGTAATGATCTAGGCCCATTTTGGTATATTTCATGCCACCATTTCACCGCCAATTGCGATCAAATTAAAAAAAAAGTTAAATTTTTCACAATTTTAGGTTTCTCACTGAAATCATTTACAAACAGCTTGTGCAATTATGGCACAAATTGTTGTAAATGCTTCTCTGGGATCCCCTTTGTTCAGAAATAGCAGACATATATGGCTTTGGCGTTGCTTTTTGGTACTTAGAAGGCCGCTAAATGCCGCTGCGCATCACACGTGTATTATAGCTAGCAGTGAAGGGGTTAATTAGGAAGTTTGTAGGGAGCTTGCAGGGTTAATTTTAGCTTTAGTGTAGAGATCAGCCTCCCACCTGACACATCAGACCCCCTGATCCCTCCCAAACAGCTCCCTTCCCTCCCCCACCCCACAATTGTCCCCGCCATCTTAAGTACTGGCAGCAACTCTGCCAGTACTAAAATAAAATATATATTTAGGCTTTTTGGGGGTTTTTTTAAGCATATTTACATATGCTGCTGTGTAGGAGCCCCCCTTAGCCCCCAACCTGGCTGATCCCCCACCAAACAGCTGTCTAACCCTCCCCCTCTGCCTTAATGGCCGCCATCTTGGGTACTGGCAGCTGTCTGCCAGTACCCAGTTTATAAAAAAAACAGTTGCTTTTTTTATTTTTTCCCCATTTTCTGTAGTGTAGCTCCCCTACCCACCAAAGAACAAACCCCCACCCCCTCCTAGATACCTTTGACTGTTTTTTTTTAAAAAAAATAAAAAGCTTTACACAAACTTTTAGAACAGTCTTTTCTGTAGTGTAGCGGTTCCCACCCGCTCCCGCCCCGTGCACGCGCCCGCCCGCCGCCTGACGTGCACGCGCGCGCGCCTGTGCGCGCCCCCATCGCCCCCGCCCCCGATCCCGCCCCCCTCTACATTACCCGGCCCATCGATGGCCGCCCACCCGCCTCCCAAGTCAGCTCCCACCCACCAACGTTACCGGCCACCGATGTCCGGTGCAGAGAGGGCCACAGAGTTGCTCTCTCTGCACCGGATGGCCATTTAAGGTTATTGCAGGATGCCTCCATATCGAGGCATCACTGCAATAACCGGAAAGCAGCTGGAAGCGAGCAAGATCGCTTCCAGCTGCTTTCCACACCGAGGACGTGCAGGGTACGTTCTCAGGCATTAACTGCCTTTTTTCTGAGGACGTACCCTGCACGTCCTCGGTCGTTAAGGGGATAAATATATCAAAATGAATGAAAATATAAGTGCATTTATTAGTTAACACAATCTATTTTGAGCAGTAAATCTTACTATAAAAAGACAAAAATAATAGATGCCGGCATCAGTGATACTAAAATAAATACAATATTTAAAAATATACACAATATTAAAACATGTTCATATGTTGTCAAGATAGCGGTATAATACTTGCAATGCGTTTTAAGTTTAAATAGTACAATGTTATAATTGACAATGTGAAATGTATACAATGTAATACCTGATGTTAAGGGTTATCCCGTTAAAGTGAAAGTCAAAAGTCCGTAATGGATGCTCACAATTACGGCTGGAAAGAGAGCAAAGTGGCCAATAATAAAGTTAAGAACAAATTGGGAAATTCAATTTTGCTGCAATGGAATAACTTGTAGACAGCAAAAGTTCCACTTAAGAGAGGTGTGCTCAAAATATCAGTTGTAGGGTTTGGCACATTCACTTAGGATCCATATTTCCATGAGGACAGTACATAGGTAGATTATGGGACAGAGGTACTTGTTGGTATTCTCACTATTTAATATAGCGATATTTTTGAAAACCTCTTTGTCCTACTACCAAATCCAGTTTATGGGTCAGATTAGAGGTCGTTTGTTAAGGATCTGTAGTTTTTAGCGAATATCCAAAAATGACAAGGTAGCCGTTAAATGGTAGATCTTGGGACAGGAATTATACATACAGAGACCACTTGTATTTTGTCAAGAATGGCTCAATGTACCTGACCTACTACCATTACTTACGGATAACGAGATAGAGTAGAAGTGAGCAAATCTACGCGTTTCAGCCGTTCCGGCCTTTATCAAGAACTTTGCTCTCTTTCCAGCCGCAATTGCGAGCATCCATTACGGACTTTTGACTTTCACTTTAACGGGATAACCCTTAACATCAGGTATTACATTGTATACATTTGTATACATTTCAAATTGTAATTATAACATTGTACTATTTAAACATAAGACTCATTGCAAGTATTATACCGCTATCCTGTTTTAATATTGTGTATATTTTTTAATATTGTATTTATTTTAGTATCACTGTTTGCCGGCATCTATTATTTTTGTCATTTTATCGTAAGATTTACTGCTCAAAATAGATTGTATCACTAATAAATTTACATATATTTTCATTCATATTGATATATTTATTCATCATTTTTTATCAACACCTAATTGTAGCTATCATATGGATGATATTATTCTAGCTTAAAAGAGATCACTATTTGCTGTTTGTTTTATACAGCGCTATCCCTCCACTTTTTTTCTGTAACATAGGTTTTAATCTTTTCAACCTTTGTTTGAGAGATAAAAAAAAAAAATTGTGGAATTTTAGCATTTAGACCAAATTCCTGCAGTCTGCGCCGAACAGTCCTTGCACTCAACTTTACATTGCATTGCGTCATTTAATCTTCTATATAACCAGATGATTTTCTTCTGTCACATAGGCACAGTTTCTCAATTCTTCAATCATCACATGCTGTTGTGCACCTTTTCCTGCTTTTACCAGTCTGGTTTTGTAGTGACTGAGTCTCCTTATACCTCTTCAAAAATTCCAATACTTCTTCTAATTTCTTCAAAACTTTAGCCTTGTTCACTTAATAGTACTATTTTACATCACTTTCTGGGTGACCAGTCAACTCTTTGTGCCATTTCTTTAATTGCATTATGTTTTACAAGCTCACTAAATTAAAGAACACAAAAAAAAAAAAACGATAGCAATCACATAACACAATGACAAATGTCTTCCTCTCAGCACCAATACATGACATCAATAGCTGAATCCTACTGTGACCTTATTGGCTCATTGCCAAAACAACATGAGACCTGCACCTAACACAAAGAAAATGAGCGCTAATATTAGACCCCTAATACTCAAATGACTAAAACATCAATACTGTCCTAATAGCACATAAAATACAATAGAATATAATAAAATAAAAATGGAATAACATTAAATAAAATTAAATGAAATAAGATACCAAACCCTTCTCAGGTTGCTTCTCAATTTGATAATGAAGAGTACAGATAACACCAATAAGATAGTATCAGATACTGTGAAAATTGTCAATCACACAACATATTATGTCTATCAGTGAGTAGTACTGTACTTGTGAACATCTAAGATGGAATCCAAAAATCATTTTGTGCAAAGTCCGCACTGGTAAGATGTTCTGATAGGAATGGTGCTGCTTTATATGAAGCTTGTAAGCCGTAGGTGGTTCACAGAAGGAAAGCGGGTGTTTTGAAATTTACAGGGTACTAAGTGAGACTGTCAGTAACAGCAGAGACAGTTTGGTCCTTAAATTCAGCTAGTGATCCCGGATTCTAAAAGACTGCCATGACCACCTCTATGAGGAGGATTTTACTTATGTCTATATGATACTTACTGTACATCTTGTAGTATGTTTTTATTGTGAGCGTGATTTTGTGTTAATAAACTACATTTGAATCGTGGGTTGCGCTGTCTATTTTTCTATCCTTAACATGAGGCCTGATTGGCTCTCTAAACACTCATGTTCATTGGCTAAATTAAATGAAGGAACGCTACTTCATATCAACCTAAGCAAGTTGTGCTTCCTTTTTCCAGTTATCTGGCTATAACTTTTCATAAAATACAGATAATTGAGCAAACTTTATTGCATTACATTCTTCATTACATTATCTTTCCATTGATATATAATGGTATTACTCCAAACAGCCAAATGTTATGAGCCATCAAACCTCAAAAATACACTTTTTCCAAAAGGTTTCCACAATTTTGGCCACTACTGTATATATATACAGTCATGGACAAAAATATTGGCATCCCTGCATTTCTGTCAGATAATGCACTACTTCGCCCAGAAAATTGTTGCAATTACAAATGTTTAGGCATTCTCATGTTTATTCCTTTTTTGTATTGGTATGACACAAAAAAGTGTGAAAAAAAGCCAAATTTGGCACATTCCATGCAAAACACCAAAAGTGGACTGGACAAAATTATTGGCACTTTCTCAAAATTGTAAGAAATAATTGCATTCCAAGTTTGTGATGCTCCTGTATTTTGTAATTAAACTCACCTGTATCAATTAACAGGTACTGACAATATTGAAATCCCACCGGCAACCAGTTAAAATTGTGAAAAATTTACTCAACCTTTCTGTCTTGCGTCTCAGTGTGCCACACTGAGCATAGAGAAGAGAAAGAACAGCAAAGAATTGAGAACAAAAAATGTGGAAAAGCATGTACAATCTCAAGGTTACAAGTCCATCTCCAGAGATCCTAATGTTCCTGTTTCAACTGTGCGCAACAATGTCAAGAAGTTTACAGCACATGGCACTGTAGTTAATCTCCCTGGACATGGACAAAAGAGAAAAATGTATCAAAGATTGCAACAAAAGATTGTTCGAATGGTGGATAAAGAACTTTGATCAACTTCTAAACATATTCAAGCTGACCTTCAGGCACATCTCGCCATCTGAATGAAAAGGGATGTTATGGTAAAAGACCCAGGAGGACCCCACTGCTGACACAGAAACATAAAAAAGCCAGATTGGAGTTTGCCAAAACTTACCTGAGGAAGCCAAAATCCTTTTGGGAGAATGTGCTGTGTACAGATAAAAAAAATTACAGCTTTTTGGTAAATCCCATCATTCTACTGTTTTCAGAAAAAGAAATGAGGCTTTTAAAGGAAAGAATACAGTCCCTACAGTCAAACATGATGGAGGTTCACTGATGTTTTGGGGATGCTTTGCTGCTTCAGGCACTAGATGTTTTGACGGTGTGCATGGCATTATGAAATCTGAAGACTACCAAATAATTCTGTAGTGCAATGTAGGGCCAAGTGTCAGAAAGTTGGGTCTCAGTCAGAGCTCATGGGTCTTACAGCAGGACAATGACCCAAAGCACATGTCAAAAAGCACCCAGAAATGTTTTCAGACAAAGTGCTGGAGAGTCCTGAACTGGCCTGCAAAGAGTCCAGATCCCAATCCCATAGAGCACCTGTGGAGAGATTTCAAAATAGCAGTTGGGAAAAGGAACCCTTCCAATCTGAGAGACCTGGAGCAGTTATTGAAAGAAGAGTGGTCCAAAATTAACTGCAGGCAGCCTCTTCAGTCATTCATACTCTACAAAAAAATAAATAAAAATAAGACACAGCATAACTTGCACCATGAAGTACATTGTTTATCTCCTACACTGTGTGTGTGTGGAATGTTTTATGTGGGCAAGACGGTGGTCTACCTGAGGACCAGGATGGCAAACTACCGGTCCGCAATACGTGCAGCAATAGACAAAGGAACATCTGATCATCCGGTGGCTCTGCATTTTGCTGAAGCCGGACACAGAGTTACAGATCTTAAGTACATTATTATTGACCACATTCCCCCGTTGACTAGAGGGGGTGATAGGGCAAAACTTCTCTTGCAAAGGGAGACACAGTGGATTTTCAACCTAGGGACCATGACCCCTAGGGGACTTAATGACCATTTGGACTGGCATTGTTGTCTATAGATAGCTATTTGCTATCTGGGGTTCCTTCAACCACACACAGTATATGGATAGTATAGGTGTTTTGTTTACTCAACAGTATTATATTAAGTTTCATAGATCGCAATATGTTGTTTTCTGAAACAGTGTTGCAAACATTTCATATATTCTGCAGAATTGTTTACATATACTGAGCCCCAACTATATACCCGTATAATTCCACTACTTTGAGGTATAGCATGTATGCCCTAACAAACATCTATTGCCACGATAGGGTATGTATTTGAGATAAATATAGATATAAATATCACCTAGTTTGCACTAATAAGCTACCCCAGTGTTAGCCAAACACCCCTACTATAATGAGACATAAATAGAAAAACATTACAATACGGTAGGACTTTTACATACATTGTACAATATAACATGTTATATATGTTTCTTCTTGACTGTATACAAATTTAACCTTTGAGTCTGTACAAATGTGAATGTAATTTGGGGATTCCAGTGCTAACGATATGTCACTAGTTCATAACTGCCATATAATACTGTCTTGTGTAGTGATATGAAAGAACACCTTCTCCCAGTAGTGTAACAAATGGTATGCCCTAGACATCTGTGTGATATCATCACTTTCTGTAAAAGGCAATGGCTCCTGACAGTATGTTTTTCTATGTTTTTAAGTACACACACGGCGCTCATATCTGAGCGTCTTGTTGCCATGACTACTCGCGTGACGTAGTGTCATGTGACATCGGGTAACTTTCGGGGGGCAAACTAATGTTTGCTGTGCAGGGGTATTAAAGGGGGTGAGTACACTGTTTATTATTATGTTTATTTTTTAAAACGGAGTAATACCCGAAACGTTAAATAAAATACTTTTTGTATTTAACTAATGAAAGACCCTGCGAGTGACTTCCTGCTATGCTGATCTTACTTATATTTGAAGTGCACCCAGGGCAAGGAGAGCTATTCAAGCCATATGTAGCTGGAGTGCTACTACACTTTCTACAATAATATATATATATATATATATATATATATATATATATATATATATATACAGTATATATATA
Organism: Bombina bombina; assembly: GCF_027579735.1. Classification (NCBI taxonomy): domain Eukaryota; kingdom Metazoa; phylum Chordata; class Amphibia; order Anura; family Bombinatoridae; genus Bombina; species Bombina bombina. Next base: position 506,362,065 of record NC_069502.1, read on the forward strand.
TATATATATATATATATATATATATACAACCCCAATTCTGAAAATGTTGTGAAAATGTGAAAAAACAAAAAAAAAGAGTAATTTGAAAATTCAATTCACCCTGTACTATATTGAAAACACATTATTAACAAATTATTTGATGTTTCCCTTTGTGAATTTAATCTATTTTTGAAAATATACAATCATTTCAAATCTGATGACTGCAACACACTTGAAAAAAGTTGGGACAGTCAACTGTTTACTACTGTGTAACATCACCTTTAATTTTAATAACAGTTATTAAAGGGAGAGTTAAGTCTAACAAAAAAAATCATGATACAGATAGGGCATGTAATTTTAAACAACTTTCCCATTTACTTTTATAAATAATTTTGCTTTGTTCTCTTGGTATTCTTAGTTGAAAGCTAAACCTAGGAGGTTTATATGCTAATTTCTTAGACCTTAAAGGCCGCCTCTAATCTGAAAGCATTTTGACAGTTTGTCATCACTAGAGGGCATTAGTTCATGTGTTTCATATAGATAACATTGAGCTCATGCATGTGAAGTTACCCTGGAGTGAGCACTGATTGGCTAAAATGCAAGTCTGTCAAAAGAACTGAAATAAGGGAGCAGTTTGCAGAGTCTTAGATACAAGGAAATCACAAATTGTATTATTATAATTGTGTTGGTTATGCAAAACTGGGGAATGGGTAACAAAGGGATTATCTATCTTTTTAAACAACAAAAATACTGGTTTTGACTTCCCCTTTAAACGTTTAGGCACTGAAGACACCAGTTGATTAAGTTTAGCAAGCAGAATTTTGCCCCATTCATCCATTATACATGTTTTCAGCTTCGCAACTGTATAGGGCCTTCGTTGTCTTATTTTGCACTTCATAATGAGCCAAACATTCTCACTCGGAAACAGGTCAGGACTGCAGGCAGGTAGGCCATGCTAGCACCCACACTTTCTGCTTAAGCAACCATGTGCTTGTAATCCGTCAGAATGTGGATTGATGTTGTAATGCTGGAAAATGCAGGCACATCCCTGGAAAAGACAACGTCTGGATGGCAGCAAATATTGCTCCAAAATGTATCCATATCTTTTTGCATTAATGGTGCCCCCACAGATATGCAAATTACCCATGCCATGGGCACTGACACACCCCATACCATTACAGACAATGGCTTTTGGACCACTGCTTAATGACCGCTGCTTCTTACATTGCAGAAAGCAGGCTAGCATATGCGAACCTGCCCCGCAAGGACTCTGGAGCAGCTTTTGCTGCTTCGTACAAGGAGCCCATAGAAGGTTCGTCGCTGGTCATTAAGGGGTTAACAATAAAAAAAAAATAATGTGAAGAATATAGGAATGTTAAATATGCGTAATGCACATTAAATCTAACGTGGTGTCTGGTTAGTGCACATGAAAAATTACTAATCTTACATTACTTTATTGAAATAGGACATATAAAATATTAAAAAATTATTATAGATTCTGGAAAAAAAGCTAAATAATCCACAGAATATATATTTAACAGTACATATAATCATTATTAATAATTATTATTCATTTTAAAAAATATTTTATGTTTAATATTTCAATAATGCAATATAATCATAATAATTTTTTATATGCACTAATCTGACACTGCAATTTAGGTGTAACACTGTGTCAGGTTAACGCACATTAAGAATTGCTAACCTTAAAAAAAATATTAATAATTATTAAAATTATTATACATAATTTAATATATATATATATATATATATATATATATATATATATATATATATATACAGTATATATATAGTCATCCGTGGTGGTATAGCACTCTCAGAAACACTTTGTATAATTTTCTTCTGCCTGGGGTGCATTTAAAACATAATATAGACATCCAAAATGATTGTTTGAGGATGGGGCAACCCTGAAATGTCACGTAAATAAAGAGTTATATCTAATCAAGACCCGGTGAGTGCATTTTACTTTTGGATGTCTATATATATTTTCAATATTTGTGTTTGCTGCTACTTGCTGTTCTTGCATATGTACCTTGACATGGCATAGAGATTGCATGCTGGCATGGTCAACTGTCTGTGGGATAATGTAAAATAGCTTAAGTCAAATGTTAATGTTTACTTAGGGATATATAAATACTTATAATAGACATTTAATTATTTAAAGGCCATTATAGTCATAAAATGACATGTTTTCATTTGTTAGTGCGTTCAGTTTTAAAACTAGCAACCCTGCACCTCTATGCAGGTAATAGTTAAAGTACTGCTCAAGAGCGTCAGATCATTGCTGGGACCGAGCAGAAGATGACCCAATTAGCCACACTAGTCCCACAACCTATCTGTGTGACTAGCACTTCTGACTTAGTCAATGGCAGCTTGCACTCAGAACCAGAAGGGCTCAGCAGCTCCCATGCAGTGCTCATTTTGCAAGAAAAATAACTTGTTTTTTTACACAGTCAGTTTCTTTTCATGTTTACTTTGATTTAACATATTTGTTTTTATGAAAGGAGCACAGTTTAATATCCCTTTAAATATTATAATGTCTTGAATATGTAAACTTTCTCCGTCTTTCATTAAATGTATTTTTTTATTTTCTAAATGTTAGAATTATTCCACAAATGTATGAATAATACTTATTCATTTGCACTTTTAGCTTCACTGCAATACTTAGGTAAATAGCTTTAGTTTCTGATATTTTGCTGTAAATTAGGCTGTCAATGTAATTTTCAGTTACCAATTGTATATTTTTCCTTCGTTCATGTCTGTTAATATTTTTTTATTATGTAATATGCCATTTCACACAAATAATTTCAGGGACAAGAAATGCAAAATCAATGGGACAGTATACAGTAAAATGTTTTTTTCCCTTATTGTAATTCTAATGATTTGGTATACCAGCTGTAGAGTATAGAATGTATAAGAAATTTCATTTTCGGGTTTATTTATGCATATGAAATTGCTGGTTTTGTTCTTTTAAACCACAGCCTATTGAAATGGGTCGAGCTTGCAGTCAAAATCAGATCTCATAATGTTATCACTTTGTGTACACACACTTGCTTCCTTATGTTATATCTGTTTGTAAAAAGCCCAATACTAAGAGAGAACAATGGGAAATTAAAATTTTATTAGACATCTCTTCTACACCCCACCAGGAGTGCAATTTCTTCTGCTGGCTGTGTTTGCATTGTCTGTCAATAGCCTGGACTTAAGTCCAGAAGCTTTCTGTATATGTGGGGCTAAGGACTAGATTCCAAGTGGAGCACAATCGTTTGCACCCTAGCAAAAAGGGGTATAATGCAAGCGTTTTTCGCTCATTGGGCCTACCGCTCATATTACAAGATGAAAGTAAACGTGATTGTGTATGCTCAATCGCAATTTGATCGCAAGATGAAAACATATTTATGCAATATTAATTTTTAATAAAGGTTTAACTATGTATTTACTGCAAATATTTCAAATTCCAATGTTCTGCAAATAGCAGAATATGTTCTTAGTATTTAGAAATAGATATTACTATATATCTGTATCTCTCTCTCTCTCTCTCTCTCTCTCTCTATATATATATATATATATATATATATATATATATATATAAAATACCAAAAAAATATCAGATATATGTGGGTGGGTTCAACTTTTTTCTCCATTGATTTTTTGGGGGGAAAACGCAAAACGCACACAATATTCTAAGTTTGGATTTTGCGCTAGTCGTTTTACCCCTAGACCGAAAACAGTTTACTTTCAAATTGTAATATGAGCGCAACCTGACTAGCGCAAAAATCTTAATTCTAGAGGAGTTATCGCTAGCGGAAGAGCAAAATACCGCTCCACTTGTAATCTAACCCTAAATAAGCTATTTCAAATGCTAATATAAGGGTAAATGTTCTACAAGTAAACAATTTAATACACTCCAGCACGTAAAAGGGATCATTGGGAACAAAGGGGAGAAACATTTTGGGTAAACTGTCCCTTTAAGTGAGGCTCGGGCAAATCAGGAAAATTGCAGTAGGCTGGGCTGAAACTTTCAGCATAGGTATAGATACCACAGGCTAAATCAGCTATTTTACATAATGGTAAAGGAGTTTACTTGTATACAATGTAATACACTCCAGCAGGTAAAATGGATCATTGGTAACAAATTAAAGGGGATAATTTTTTGGTGTAAAATGTCCCTTTAAACTTTTATGATTCATAGTTTACATTTTTACAAGCTTACAAAAGCAGGTTTAAGAACATGAATATGTCTTTATTAAATAAAAACTAACAACTCTGGTGGACTTTGAGAATGCCTGGGATAAGCATAAGTCTAGCCTACGAACAAGATACGTTTATACTTTTAGGAAATATCGGGCAGAATTGCTGGGCCTATGGCTCTTATCTGCCGTCAAAATCTATGTTTCTATGTTTCTAATGCTGATTACACTAACAATTGAAATGTTGTGAAATTAATTAAAATGTTTCACTGTACACAGCAAATGGACAGTGGAACCCATGGGGACATTGGAGTGGCTGTTCCAGGTCATGTGATGGTGGTTTGGAAAAGCGTACACGAACATGCCAAGGTGCCTCTTTAACTGGCCAGCCATGTGAAGGCTCTGGGGAGGACATAAGAAGATGCAATGAACAAAGATGTCCTGGTAAGACTAAAATAAATATATAAGCTATGTTTATTGTCTAAAAAATGTTCCATTCATATATTTAGAATACAGTTTATAACATGTGCAGAGATTCTTTTAAAGGAGAAATATGACTACTCTCATTTACCAATATTCATTTGTTAAGTTCTAGTTTATTTCCTTGATTTTTTTTCCTCAGTTCTTCTATAGGTATATCTTACCTAGCTTGACTGAAACTCAACACAATATAAAAAAGTACTAAAAGAGAAACACATTTCTGTCACGTCCCTTTGGGATTGGCAGATTCCAATTACTTGTTTTGTCAAGCACTACAATGCATCAGCAAATCTAAAACTTCAGTTAGAAAAATGGAATAAACAATGTTTTAGCTAACCTTTTCCTAAACTATTTGATACAATCTAATATGATATATGCATATAAAGCATATACAACTGTTTGATACATTCTATTATGGTATATGCCTATAAAGCAAATAAAAATGCCTGTGGTATTTTTAAATGATACATTAAAGAGAACAGTTTCAATCCAAATTATATTGTAATCTCTCTTATTCTGAATGATTTGCTAAAATGAAATAGGAAATTAAACATATAATTGTATTTATGATTTAAAAGATTTGTTTTATAGAAATTCTTGTGTGTCACTTAGGAAATTGATGTTTAATAATATTAATTGGTATCAGCCTCCCCAATAACCATAAGATTTATCTGATAAAAGCTGAACAATTACATTCTGGTTTTACATTTTCACTGCAAACATCTGCATGTGAAAAACAAGATAAAAAAAAAAAAATAACAGGACTCTAATCTTGTTTTCAAAGGTTGCCACCTGCTGTTAATAGAATATTTTACAAATGCATCCACAAAATGAATATTGCAATGTTATATTATGTCTGCAGTACTATTCCCAAATAACACAAACCATGCTGTACAAATAAGCATAAAATTATATCTGATTGACATTAAACATTAGCAGGAATTAACATAAAGTATTACGACAAGTGTGTGTGTTTGTCAGTAAACATTTTGCACTGAGAATACTTATGCTTAATAACACAGCAGACTAGATTGTATCAGCAATCTTTTTTTCTACTGATATTTATATAGAAAAAGAATTATCTACAGTATAATTATACTTGGAAGACATATACAAATAGTAAAATTTAAAAAAGTGAAGAAAATGTAATTCTAGACTGCTACAATGTGTGTGTGTGTGTGTGTATATATATATATATATATATATATATATATATATATGTATATGTATATATATATATATATATATGTATATATATATATATATATATATATATATATATATATATAAATCAATGTAAATATTTGCATAGGAAATTAGTACATCTGTGTATATATATACTGTATATATATACTGTGTATATATATATATATGTCAAAACCCTTGTTTATATATATGTGTGTGTGTGTTTGTAAATAAAAGCATTATACCATCATTAAGTTGCAATAGTGATTAATGGGAAAATGCACTGCCCAATGAAATAGACTGACCCTGGGGCATCAACTTTTCTACAGAGTTAATAGTACCTTTTGTTGATAATCAATTTGTTCAGGGTTATTTTCAGATGTGCGTGATGCATGAAGATTTTTGACAAAGGCTAAAATTTGAAATAGCAGTAGACTGTATTCAGCTATCTAACATTTAACAAAGAAATGTCACCTCCATATGGGTTTTTAGGTCTACTTGAAAAAAGTACATTTTGATGTTTGTGATTGTGAAGTTCAAGATAATCTTGAGCTGTTTCTTTAGATCTCTGCTTCTCTGGATCTAAGTTCTGTCTTACAGAACACTTTTTGTCTCTGAAATACTCATTTTGTTCTTGATTCATAGACACTAACCATTGTAAAATTTGAATTTACAAAAATGTAATTAACAGGGCAATGCATTTAAACGTATGTCTGTTTTATATTGCATTGAATACTATTGCTCTAAAATATTACCGATTGTATTACCTCTAAGGAAGCTGTAAAACACATACATTTTATATTTAAAAAAAAAAAAAACTCTCAGGATAAAATAATATTGTAGATAATCAGTGGTCTTTTTCTTTGGCCTATTAAATATTCCCTATTAAAATCAAGGGAGTCCACCTTTATATCAAGAAAATTCATACATGCCTTTAAGGCTGTGAAACCTAATTGTTAAGAAACTCAAAGCTTCATTAGATTTGAGTCTATGCAAAGTATTATTCATATTCTTTGAATTCCCAGAAATAACTCACATTATTGCTCTTGTCATTCAGTTGGCACTACAAAGTGTGCATTGTAATAGTGTTTTATTTGTAATGAGCAAGTCCTTAAAGACTAAAATCCAGTGTATTCATGAATAATACTCTATTCCATATGATTTTTTTGGAAGACACTTATAAAGTGAATATGATTTTTGTTAAACTTATATATATATATATACAGCAGCAAATGAAAGCACTCTCAGGACTTCTCAATAGTGGGTCAAAAACCAGTGTTTATTGACGTTTTGGGGTTCACACAGACCCCTTTATCAGAATGAAAAAACAGTGTCATATCACAATCTTATATAGTGTTAAACAATCAAATTCATACAATAACACAAATCACCTGTGTCAAATAATCAAGTTCCTGTGTAATACAGTGGAACGCACGCCATGTGTTCCACTGAGACCGGAAGTTACCTCACTTCCGGTTGTGGGTGAAACTATTTATAGCATAATAACATTTAAATACAATCAAATAAAACAGTTTTCTGTGCCATAATATCAAGAAAATGTTACTTATCGTGTTTCAAACCAAATTGCAGCTATGAAGAGCTCAACAAATCATAGTGTTACATCCACCACTTACATGTACTATGTGTTCGAGTTTGGAACGCATATGTGCGTTTCAGTGAACCGGAAGTCTCTCTACTTCTGGTTTGACGATAATCGTGTGAAGTAAAATGGTGTATACAAAGAAAACAAACCTTTCAAATGACCAATGGTTTAGCTTAGAAACTCATTATGTAGCCTCTGTATGCTTTAGGGTAATATTAGATGGGGGTGCGAGAGCTCAGTAGGGGTGGTTATAAACAGTTTGGTAGAAACGATACACCATTTGGTGTGTGTTTCCTCCATGCACTGTATTGTAGGGTTTCTATGAATAGGGTATCACTGGCGTGGACCTGGCTCATGTCCCACCCACCCCGGCTAGATCATTAGTCACTCTATTTATCAGTGCCCCCTAGTAGCCTATTACTGTTAGTTTGATGGACGGTATGACACAGTTAAGAGAAGGTTTCAATCCGTATACATCTGATTACATTTATAGTAATAGAGAGGGATAGCAAATGTGGCATGTTTTACATTACAGGTGATCATATTTTGTATTTTTATTTTTATATCTAGTTCCTTGTATCTATTGAAGTATAGCCATACAAAATATGGCAATGATGTTCAATCGAGAATGATTGTACAATTTAGTCAATTGCTATTAGGTTTAGGGTGGTATGATATTTTGTAGACCCCTATCACATATGAGACATATGAATAAGCTCTAATACCCATTCCTATAAACAAACGATACATAGATGCTTTTTAGCGAGAATATATTTTACTTTAGAAGTGTCTGAAGTTTTAGGCTCATATGGCTTAGCTATAGGATGATGCTAGGGGGGTTTATTATAATTGTTTTTCTAGGTCTTTAGATTTATATAACTCTATGAATCCTTCCATAGTAGCCCTGTATTCAGAATGAACATTCCCCTTAGGTGGGCATAGGGTACAACATCTGTATATTAGGTATGTGCATCCAAAATATATTCAATTATGATGTAGTAGTTTTGTTAACACATAAAAGTGGAACACAGTGAGCTGCCATAGTATGGATAACATTTTTTGTTTTATACCTGGTACATATTCTGCTATATAGTGGTTTCCACATTATGTGTTACTATGTTTAATCATTTGATATTGTGACAGGCTATGGATACACAGCATCATTCTCCACATTACATTATGAGTCTTACGATTGGATAACAGATGTGTCAACTACCAGAAGTGAGGTAACTTCCGGTGTTACGATACTATCACACACTAAGTTTTACATCTAGGGGCATCTAATATTACCCTAAAGCATACAGAGGCTACATAATGAGTTTCTAAGCTAAACCATTGGTCATTTGAAAGGTTTGTTTTCTTTGTATACACCATTTTACTTCACACGATTATCGTCAAACCAGAAGTAGAGAGACTTCCGGCTCACTGAAATGCACATATGCGTTCCAAACTCGAACACATAGTACATGTAAGTGGTGGATGTAACACTATGATTTGTTCAGCTCTTCACAGCTGCAATTTGGTATGAAACACGATAAGTAACTTTTTCTGGATATTATGGCACAGAAAACTGTTTTATTTGATTGTATTTAAATGTTATTATGCTATAAATAGTTTCACCCACAACCGGAAGTGAGGTAACTTCCGGTCTCAGTGGAACACATGGCGTGCGTTCCACTGTATTACACAGGAACTTGATTATTTGACACAGGTGATTTGTATTATTGCATGAATTTGATTGTTTAACACTATATAAGATTGTGATATGACACTGTTTTTTCATTCTGATGAAGGGGTCTGTGTGAACCCCGAAACGTCAATAAACACTGGTTTTTGACCCACTATTGAGAAGTCCTGAGAGTGCTTTCATTTGCTGCTGTATACTTTTCATGCTTGCACCCAGGCGGTTGACCCAGGAGGACGGATTTACTTCTAGGATTGTTTTATATATATATATATATATATATATATATATATATATTTATATATATATATATATATATATATATATATATTCAATTAACTTATGCAAAGAAGTATTTGTATACAACATTTCTTTAGCTCCAGTAATTGCAACTCAGGATTTAATTTCTCTATACAAAGCAATAGAATATACAGAAATAAAAAGCAGGAAATGTGTATTCTTGTATAGTATGGTTGGAAACAGTTTTAAATAAAATTTAAGATAAGGTACAGACAGTTTAAAAAATGAAATATTTTATTTTTTAAAATGTAGTATGTAGTGTAATTTTAAAATAGCAATATTAAACAACCATGTTTCTATTTCAGAGATATACAAATATGTATGGTTTGATTTGAAATACTGTAGTAAAGCCTTCTTGCAGTTCCACCCCTCTTTCAAACAATGGTTTGTATAACTACCTAAGTGGTAAAAGTGCTGGAATATAGGCTCCATAATACTCTCCTATCAGCACAAACAACGAGGAAGTGCATTGATCTTGTGAGCACTTCCTCATTGAGTGTGACATCATCACAAACCACATGATAATATCTGCACCATCACAATTCTTGCCGAGGTAATAAAAATAAGGAAGAAACTCTATGATCTCACAAATTACAGATAGTGCCAGATTTTTTTTGCGCTTATTAAATGATATTAAATGTAAAGTTATTACTGTACAATTGTACTGAGATCAGGTCATGTGCTAATATTATTATTTACAACACTTGTATTTTAACTATATGTGATAGTGCATTGTCATTTCATATAACTTTGTTACTATGAATTTGATAAAGTTCTTAACATGAAGCTAATTCCAGTATCATAAAACTAGTAAAGAATTATGAAATATGTAATAGAAATTGATTTGCAGAATGTTCAAGACTTGGGTACTTTATTTAGTTCTCCATTTACATGAGACAAGATGAGAGAAGATTTTATGTGGCAAAGATATGAGAGTTGTGTTGGTATGAAACTACAGGGACAGGCAGTCAGGCAGTTAGTCATACACTGTTTTGAATTTGGTATGGCAAATAAAGAAATATCCAATTAAACCACCCCCAGGGATATAAAACTCAAAATGTAATCTTCTAAAAAAAATCTTTAATTAATGAAAATATAGCAACAATGTATTAAACATTTATTTTTATCTTTTTCTGTAAAATACTTTTAAATTGTTCTTGTTTTGCTTGTTGCAGCAGCGGTTGGCAATCAGATTATTGCTAACTTTATTGAATGTGCTATCATTTACTCCCCACAGTTTCCTCAGTCACATATTCTGCTAAAGGGACTGTAAATGTTATTTGCAATAAGGTTGCATAGTATGTACTTACCCTAGTACTGCTGTTTCAGGGGTACCCAACCACAAAAGTTGTTTAATATTAACATTTTGAAAGATAACCATAGATCTGATCTTTAGTTAATTTTCGGAGTGCTAATTGCTACAGTGAGCTTGTGGTAGCAATAACCAGCCACTTGTAATGTAATTTGCCCATTTACGGCACAAAAAAAAATAGTTATCTACTTATAATCTAGCCCTTACTGATTAAAATAAATAAATAAATAAATAAATAATAATAAGAGAGAGAGAGAGAGAGAGAATTTTATTCTAATTGAAGAACATAGGTATTTGAATCATTCCTAATGCACCTTTGGCCTAGCACACTTTTGGGTTTGTGCATGTTATGTTCTGGTGCTAGGGCAGCGCAAACTAGGTATCACAATAGTAGAAAAAAGGGAAACAGACACACAAAAATGAAGTACAACAATAACAGTGTCTCTTATGAACTTAGTGCAATAACATACACTAAGCAGTGATTACAGTACAGTAAAACAAAGCAGTGATTAAACTTATAAACTACTTTAGTTTTAAAAAACTCTAGGATTTACCATCACTAAAAATAAAAAGGACTTTTAGTCATTTGTTTGTAAAAAAAAAAAAAAAAGGGTGCTATACTAACCCTTTTTTTGCTGCTGCCTCCTAACTAAACTCAGCGGGTCTGGCTACCCCCAGCACAGCACTCTATTCTCAATGAGGTGATGTTTCCACCTCTAAACCAATAGCCATGCTAGTCATATGACAGTGTTCTGTATGCTAGCATGGCTATTGATTTAGAGGTGGAAATGTCACCTCACTGAGAAAGAGGAATGTGCCATGGGCGGCCAGAGCCACTGAGTTTAGCAAAGAGGCAGTGGCACAGAAAGAGTAAGTTTAGTACCGTTTTTTAAACTGATCACTAAAGTCCTGTTTATTTTTAGCAATGATAAATCCTATTGTTTTTTTAAACTCTTTGATTTACTATCACTTTAAGCATTTTGCCTAATGGTATGGTTAAAAGGCTCATAAGATTATAAGTATGCAACAATTATTTCAGTACATTTTGAATAACAAACGGCTAGATTTAGAGTTTTGTCGGTAATGACCCGCGTAGCTAACGCTGGCTTTTTTCTGGCCGCACCTTTAAAATAACTCTGGTATTGATAGTCCACAGAATGGCTGCGTTAGGCTCCAAAAAAGGAGCGTAGAGCATATTTAACGCCACTGCAACTCTCGATACCAGAGTTGCATACGGAAGCGGCCAGCTTCAAAAACGTGCTCGTGCACGATTCCCCCATAGGAAACAATGGGGCTGTTTGAGCTGAAAAAAAACCTAACACCTGCAAAAAAGCAGCGTTCAGCTCCTAACGCAGCCCCATTGTTTGCTATGGGGAAACACTTCCTACGTCTGCACCTAACACTCTAACATGTACCCCGAGTCTAAACACCCCTAACCTTACACTTATTAACCCCTATTCTGCCGCCCCCGCTATCGCTGACCCCTGCATATTATTATTAACCCCTAATCTGCCGCTCCGTAAACCACCGCTACTTACATTATCCCTATGTACCCCTAATCTGCTGCCCCTAACACCGCCGACCCCTATATTATATTTATTAACCCCTAATCTGCCCCCCACAACGTCGCCTCCACCTGCCTCCACTTATTAACTCCTAATCTGCCGAGCGGACTGCACCGCTATTATAATAAAGTTATTAACCCCTAATCTGCCTCACTAACCCTATAATAAATAGTATTAACCCCTAATCTGCCCTCCCTAACATCGCCGACACCTAACTTCAAACATTAACCCCTAATCTGCCGACTAGAGCTCACCGCTATTCTAATAAATGTATTAACCCCTAAAGCTAAGTCTAACCCTAACACTAACACCCCCCTAAGTTAAATATAATTCTAACGAAATTAATTAACTCTTATTAAATAAATTATTCCTATTTAAAGCTAAATACTTACCTGTAAAATAAATCCTAATATAGCTACAATATAAATTATATTTATATTATAGCTATTTTAGGATTTATATTTATTTTACAGGTAACTTTGTATTTATTTTAACCAGGTACAATAGCTATTAAATAGTTAAGAACTATTTAATAGCTAAAATAGTTAAAATAATTACAAATTTACCTGTAAAATAAATCCTAACCTAAGGTACAATTAAACCTAACACTACACTATCAATTAATTAATTAAATAAAATACCTATAATTATCTACAATTAAACCTAACACTACACTATCAATAAATAAATTAAATACAATTCCTACAAATAAATACAATGAAATAAACTAACTAAAGTACAAAAAATAAAAAAGAACTAAGTTACAAAAAATAAAATATTTACAAACATTAGAAAAATATTACAACAATTTTAAACTAATTACACCTACTCTAAGCCCCCTAATAAAATAACAAAGACCCCCAAAATAAAAAAATTCCCTACCCTATTCTAAATTACTAAAGTTCAAAGCTCTTTTACCTTACCAGCCCTGAACAGGGCCCTTTGCGGGGCATGCCCCAAGAAGTTCAGCTCTTTTGCCTGTAAAAAAAAACATACAATACCCCCCCAACATTACAACCCACCACCACATACCCCTAATCTAACCCAAACCCCCCTTAAATAAACACTAAGCCCCTGAAGATCTTCCTACCTTGAGTCGTCTTCACCCAGCCGAGCCAAATTCTTCATCCAAGCAGAGCAAGAAGAGGTCCTCCATCCGGTAGAAGTCTTAATCCAAGCGGGGCAAGAAGAGGTCCTCCATCCGGTAGAAGTCTTCATACAAGTGGGGCAGAAGAGGTCTTCCATCCGATTGAAGTCTTCATCCAAGCGGCATATTCTATTGTCATCCATCCGGAGCGGAGCGGCAGCATCCTGAAGACCTCCGACGCGGAACAGTCATCCTGGCCGACGACTGAACGACGAATGACGGTTCCTTTAAATGACGTCATCCAAGATGGCGTCCCTCGAATTCCGATTGGCTGATAGGATTCTATCAGCCAATCAGAATTAAGGTAGGAATATTCTGATTGGCTGATGGAGTCAGCCAATCAGAATGAAGTTCAATTTCGATTGGCTGATCCAATCAGCCAATCAGATTGAGCTCGCATTCTATTGGCTGATCAGAACAGCCAATAGAATGTGAGCTCAATCTGATTGGCTGATTGGATCAGCCAATCGGATTGAACTTGATTCTGATTGGCTGATTCCATCAGCCAATCAGAATATTCCTACCTTAATTCCGATTGGCTGATTCTGATTGGCTGAATCCTATCAGCCAATCGGAATTCGAGGGACGCCATATTGGATGACGTCATTTAAAGGAACCATCATTCGTCGTTCAGTCGTCGGCCAGGATGGATGTTCCGCGTCGGAGGTCTTCAGGATGCTGCCGCTCCGCTCCGGATGGATGACGATAGAAGATGCCGCTTGGATGAAGACTTCAATCGGATGGAAGACCTCTTCTGCCCCGCTTGGATGAAGACTTCTACCGGATGGAGGACCTCTTCTTGCCCCGCTTGGATGAAGACTTCTACCGGATGGAGGACCTCTTCTTGCTCCGCTTGGATGAAGAATTTGGCTCGGCTGGGTGAAGACGACTCAAGGTAGGAAGATCTTCAGGGGCTTAGTGTTAGGTTTATTTAAGGGGGGTTTGGGTTAGATTAGGGGTATGTGGGTGGTGGGTTGTAATGTTGGGGGGGGGTATTGTATGTTTTTTTTTACAGGCAAAAGAGCTGAACTTCTTGGGGCATGCCCCGCAAAGGGCCCTGTTCAGGGCTGGTAAGGTAAAAGAGCTTTGAACTTTAGTAATTTAGAATAGGGTAGGGAATTTTTTTATTTTGGGGGTCTTTGTTATTTTATTAGGGGACTTAGAGTAGGTGTAATTAGTTTAAAATTGTTGTAATATTTTTCTAATGTTTGTAAAAAAAAATTTATTTTTTGTAACTTAGTTCTTTTTTATTTTTTGTACTTTAGTTAGTTTATTTCATTGTATTTATTTGTAGGAATTGTATTTAATTTATTTATTATTAGTGTAGTGTTAGGTTTAAATGTAGATAATTATAGGTATTTTATTTAATTAATTTATTGATAGTGTAGTGTTAGGTTTAATTGTAACTTAGGTTAGGATTTATTTTACAGGTAAATTTGTAATTTTTTTAACTATTTTAGCTATTAAATAGTTATTAACTATTTAATAGCTATTGTACCTAGTTAAAGTAAATACAAAGTTACCTGTAAAATAAATATAAATCCTAAAATAGCTATAATATAAATATAATTTATATTGTTGCTATATTAGGATTTATTTTACAGGTAAGTATTTAGTTTTAAATAGGAATAATTTATTTAAGAATAGTTAATTAATTTAGTTAGATTAAAATTATATTTAATTTAGGGGGGTGTTAGTGTTAGGGTTAGACTTAGCTTTAGGGGTTAATACATTTATTAGAATAGCGGTGAGCTCCAGTCGGCAGATTAGGGGTTAATAATTGAAGTTAGGTGTCGGCGATGTTAGGGAGGGCAGATTAGGGGTTAATACTATTTATTATAGGGTTATTGAGGCGGGAGTGAGGCGGATTAGGGGTTCATAACTTTATTATAGTAGTGGTGCGGTCCGCTCGGCAGATTAGGGGTTAATAAGTGTAGGCAGGTGGAGGAGACGTTGAGGTGGGCAGATTAGGGGTTAATAAATATAATATAGGGGTCAGCTGTGTTAGGGGCAGCAGATTAGGGGTACATAAGAATAACGTAGGTGGCGGTCGGCAGATTAGGGGTTAATTATTGTAGGTAGCTGGCGGCGACGTTGTGGGGGGCAGATTAGGGGTTAATAAATATAATATAGGGGTCGGCGGTGTTAGGGGCAGCAGATTAGGGGTACATAAGGATAACATAGGTGGCGGTCGGCAGATTAGGGGTTAAAAAAATTTAATCGAGTTGCGGCGATGTGGGGGGACCTCGGTTTAGGGGTACATAGGTAGTTTATGGGTGTTAGTGTACTTTAGAGCACAGTAGTTAAGAGCTTTATAAACCGGCGTTAGCCCAGAAAGCTCTTAACTACTGACTTTTTTCTGCAGCTGGAGTTTTGTCGTTAGAATTCTAACGCTCACTTCAGACATGACTCTAAATACTGGAGTTAGAAAGATCCCATTGAAAAGATAGGATACGCAATTGACGTAAGGGGATCTGCGGTATGGAAAAGTCGCGGCTGTAAAGTGAGCGTTAGACCCTTTAATTACTGACTCCAAATACCAGAGGGCGGTAAAAACCAGCGTTAGGAGCCTCTAACGCTGGTTTTGACGGCTACCGCCAAACTCTAAATCTAGGCCTTAATTTTCCAAATAAATACATTATTTGCTTAATGGTTATGGTTATGTTGGGAAATACGTTAGCTTGAAAAAATGAATAAGTATTTAGTTTTCTTTGATCCATGTAAATTAGAATGTTTTTACATTTGTTTAAATTTTATATTATTATTATTAATAATAATAATAATGTATTATGATTATTATTATTATTATTTTAACATTTATTTCAGTTTCAAAATAAAAATAAACTGCTTTAACTTTTCTTATAATGGGTCCAATAAATATTTTGAAATTCAAAATAAAATAATATTTATTTATACTAGTGATCTATATATTTTGTGATTTTAAAGATCCTTTCAATTTACCAATCAACATGAATCTATGTTGTTTGCAAGTTATGATAAGATTTTATAACTGGGTAATGCACAGGCATTTTGTGCACATGCTGCTACATGATTTTGTGGAGCGGTCAAGCATTGTGGCTGCTGTTTTCAGGTGCAGCCATGTTATGCATCCCTCTATTACAGTGCACGTCTGCATTATCCATGTGTGTCTAAAAGTTAGTGTGCTCTTTCATTTAACTGTCTTTTTTTTAAAAAAAAATCTCTTCTTAGATTCTTGCACCTGGGTCCTGTGGTTTCTAGTTACGCCTCTGGATATATTTATATTTTAATGTTGGGTTAGCATAAATGAGAATATGCAATCGGTGGGTTTCTATTTGTTTTGGGGTTTTTCCACTTCTTTTTCTCCATTGACTTCTGTGGGGGAATATGTGCACTCGATATTCAAACTTCAGCTTTTTGCACTTGTCGGGTTAGTGAAAACAGTTTACTTTCAACTCGTAATATGAGCACAGCCCAAGAAGCACAAAAAGCTTACTTCTAGCGCAATTAACGCTCAAGTGGTCCATGTCAGCATCCCTTCCACTGTGAAAAAATAACAACATGTTTTTCTCCTGCACAGTTGAAGTGTGCTCATTGTAAAGATGGTAATGAGGAGGGTCTTCCAGTCCCTCCTTATTTCCACTACTTACAGTGTCCTTTGGGCAGTGTGAAGATCCAGGTGCAGTTACTTTTTTACTGTTAGTGATGCTTTTACAGATCCCATATTTCAGCACCCACTTACAGAAACATCTTCTGTAAAATAGAATAGTCTGCCCTTTCAAGTTAGATTTCATGCCCCTGTATTATTTAGGTGATCACCGTAATATGGAATTACCTGCAGCAGCTGTTAAACTACTTATTTACCTTATGGGAGTATATAACATACATAATCACCACCTGCACATGCTCTTAGCTGTTGGGGGACACCATGTGACACATCACTGCCAGTAATAAGACATGAGACAATAGAGGATACATTTTCACTTGGTTTACCTCCATAACAGTGTAATACAGTAAACTTTAAATATATTTTTTTTCTTTGCAAAAGCAATAATATTGAAATCATGTTTTGTGTTTAATTTGAAATGCACTGCAGCATGTTTTAAGTTGAATATTTATGACCTTTAATGTTCAAAGTGCAGCTCTTCTTCTGTATAAATTTGTATTGTCACATATCTGATTATGTATATTACAACTATGTATGTGTCGCATATTGTGTACCACTTAACAATTTACCCCCTGCTATGGACTAAGGCAGTTATTTCAAATAAATGTTAATAAAATAATAATAATAATAATAATAATAATAACAATGCTCAAACTTAAGTTCAATTAACCTTAACATAACTTTTATATAGCATTAGGAAATATGAAAGGCTATGGGGACGATTTATCATCGGTCTATCCGACATGAACCGCTCAGCAGATCATGTCCGACAGACATCAATGAATGCCGACAGCATATGCTGTCGGTATTTATCACTGCACAATCAGTTCTTTTGAACTGCTTGTGCAATGCTGCCCCCTGCAGATTCGCCGGCCAATTGGCCGCTAGCATGGGGTGTCAATCAGCCCGATCATATGAGATTGGGCGGATTGATGTCCGCAGCCTCAGAGCAGGTGGACCAGTTAAGGAGCAGCATTCTTAAGACCGCTGCTTTATAACTGCTGTTTCCGGCGAGCCTGAATGCACACGCGGAAACAGGGGCATAAGGGGCCATTCGGCCCTTGATAAATCGGCCCCTATATCGCTTTTAAAGATTTGTCTTGTGTACAAAAAGTGTATGGTTGTAACTTTATTGTTTAAAAGAATAACTAATATTTAACCACTTTACAAATTAAAAAAAAAAATTGCTAGTTGAAGGCTTTTTAAGACGAATGAATAGTTAAAATAACGATTAAAACATCTTATTGATCTATATTGGATTTTCCCTTTAAGATGACTTTTCCATGTGAACATGCTGTCAGCCTATTTTGTGTAAATTAATTTTAATAAAGGAAGAGATGGATCAATGTGCTGTATAGCCGACAGACAGCAACTGGTTTACATTTTAATAACGAAAAAAATCAATTCATTTCAGAGAAATCAAAAGTAGCAGCTCTTTAGTCCATGAAAATTGTTTTAGAAAGAAGCACAATAAGATTTTTTAAATATGTTTGTCATGTCATAGAAACATCTAATTTAATGTTACAGATGAGATTTGGCTTTTTTATTTCTTTTGTGACCACACATTTTACAAATGGAAAATGTTGCTAAGTCATAAAGCTATCATATTTCCATTAAAGGGATGCATTACTCAGCATACATTCTTGCAACTGTGAGAAAGAAACAAAATATAATATTTTCCTGTTTTTTACTTTATTTTAACTAAGATCAGCTCACTAGAGTAGCTGCTCTTTGAAAAGTTACCTTTAAGCTACTTTGAAGTAAAATATGTTCCTTTTCTACATAGAGATGATCATAAGATATTTTCAAGATACATGTTGCATCACTTTCATAAAGTTATTCAGAATTTGGGTAATGTGTTTTTTTAAGGTTAATAACTTTAACCACTTATGATGAATATAGATAGGATATCTATTTTGAAGGAGCAACAATGCACTGTTGGGAGCTAGCTGAACACATAAGGTGAGCTATTAACAAGAGGCATAAATGTGTAGCCACCACTTGTAACTAGCTCCCAGTAGGGATCGCTGCTAATGAGCCTACCTGGGCATGTTTGTTTAACAAAGCATAAAAAGAGAACAAAGCAAATTAGAAAATAGAAATAAATTGGAAAATTGGATGTAGATCTACATCATGCGGCACATAGCCCATCGTACCGCATAACGTAGCTCTACATCTGACCTTCAGCCAGCCTTGATTGTCAAGTGACAGAGTTGCTGTTCCTGGCTGCAGTTATCTGTCTTCCTATAGTAACAGAGCATGATCGGTGCTCCATTACCATATGAAGGTAGATTGCTAGATCATTGCAGACAGTGAAACAGTCTGTGTCACTGCCTGTAATGATCTCCATTAGTGCCAGTGGGAGGTGTGGTTGAAATAAAGGGAGGCAGGTGGGCAGCACAGCCATGGAAGGGGGAAGGATTTGGAGGGAGGGGCAGGACTCTACCTATAAAAAATAAAGTTTAGAAGGAAGGGGATGCTATCCTACAGAAAAATGGGTAATCATGGTGGGGGGTCTCTAGATAGTGATTATGTGGAGGGGGCGAAAAAAACCTTAAAAAAGAAACAAAAAAAGAAACAAACTATAAACTGTGTAGTACCTAAGATGGCAGACACCTTTGAGATGGGGAGGGTTAGAGAGCTGTTTGTGAGAGATCAGTGAGGTGAGAGGGTAAGGGGGAATTCTACACTGCAGAAAATTAAAAAAAATACATTAATTAACTAATGTATTTATTTATTAATGAATTTATTTATTTAAAAAACAAACACTAACGCTTCATACTGGCAGGCTGCCTGCCAGTTACTAAGATGTTTGTGACGGGTGTGGGTGGAGGAAGATCTGTTTGGGGGGGATCAGTAAGATGTCAGGTAGCAAGGGCAATCCTTACACAAGAATACTATAACCCTTGCCTGATAACTAATTAACCCCTTCAATTCCAGGAATTTCAGAAGTGTGGTGGGCAGCTGCAATTAGCAGCCTTCTAATTACCAAAAAGTAATGTCAAAGCTTTCAACTTGGTGAGTATACTCCAAATAATAGCAATGGGATTTCTCTTCATAGTTTGCCTCCTCTATATTTTTTTTATCTAGTTCACCACTGTTACAGTGGTCACCGATAGGTATTACAGAAAAGGATGCTATTATATCTGTAAATCTCTTATTAGTATCTAGATTTTTCTTTTTGGTAGGTTTGGGTCACTAGGGTCTGTCTTTACTTAAAGGGACAGTCTAGTCAAAATTAAACTTTCATGATTCAGATAGAACATATAATTTTAAACAACTTTCCAATTTACTTTTATCATCAAATTTGCTTTGTACTCTTGGTATTCTTAGTTGAAAGTTAAAGGACCAGTCAACACAGTTAATTTGCATAATCAACAAATGCAATATAACAAAACAATGCAATAGCACTTAGTCTGAACTTCAAATGAGTAGTAGATTTTTTTTCTGATAATTTTAAAAGTTATGTTTATTTCCACTCCCCCTGTACCATGTGACAGCCATCAGCCATTCACAAATGCATACACGTACCATGTGACAGCCATCAGCCATTCACAAATGCATACACACTTATTTCTTGCACATGCTCAGTAGGAGCTGGTGACTCAAAAAGTTTAAATATAAAAAGAATGTGCACATTTTGTTAATGGAAGTAAATTGGAAAAAAAAATTGTTTAAAATTACATGCTCTATCTGAATAATGAAAGTTTAATTTTGATTGAGTGTCCCTTTAAACCTAGGTAGACTCATATGCTAATTTCTAAACCCTTGAAGGCCGCCTCTAATCTCTTTGTATTTTGACAGTTTTTCACAGCTAGAGGGCATTAGTTCATGTGTGCCATATAGATACCATTGTGTTCATGCTTGTGGAGTTACCTTGGAGTCAGCACTGATTGGCTAAAATGCAAGTCTGTCAAAAGAACTGAAATAAAGGGACAATCTGCAGAGACCTAGATATAAGGTAATCACAGAGGTAAAAAGTATATTAATATAACCATGTTGGTTATGCAAAACTGGGGAATGGGTGATAAAGGGTTTATCTATCTTTTTAAACAATAAAAATTCTGGAGTAGACTGTCCCTTTAAGCAAGGTCATTAGTTAACAATGAAAAATGAAGTGAAATAAACAAAAGATAATTTTTTTTTTTTTTTTATAGAAACTCAAATGCTTAAAACTTGATTCCTTTATTGCAAAATCTTCTCTTTTTTAATAAAAAATGTTACTATTAGATTGTGGATCTACTTTACCTCTAGATCTGATAATCGAAACCTTACAAGTTCAGACGTGGTTTTCACGCTGACCCTCGCAGGGTCTGTCCTAGTGGAATTATCATGAAAAGGGGCAACCACTGTGAATGGCAAGATGTCTCTTATTGAAAGTAATTGAGCTCACTGGAAAGGAACACTATAAAGCAAAGTTAGCAGTGAGAAGGGGGCACACTTTCAAAATTAAACCCTACAGCCAATATAAATCACATTCTGCTGCTTTCTACGTATGGCACGTTCCAGTCGCCTGTATTTTCGTATGCATGTGTTTTTCTATTAGTGTTATAAGTATTTTGAGTGTTTGGAGAAAAGTTTGCAACCTTTTAGCTTGTGAGAAAAACTGTGAGATTGTAGTGCAAAATTCTTTTTAGAATTACGAATGTGATTAAAGAGACAATTTCATATACGCCCATGGAACGCCCATATTCAAGCCATTTTTGAAAAAAACAACAATTAAAAGTGATTTGAATTGGAAAGTGATTTTTACACATCCATTTCTCTTTAATAAATTTTTACGCTGTGCATATTTAACATGATTTATTCCTGAGTAATTTACGTTCGATTTTTACATTTTTGATAATTACGATATTTGGTAAAGAATTTTTAACAATACATTTTTTTTTCCTGCCTGTTTTTTGTGAATGGTACAATTATTTGTATTGTAAGATTTTTAAAATACTCCTCCCCATACGAAAAAAGCAGTAACTGCCCCTTGACAAGTCACCCTATTTTCAGGGTAAAAAAAATGACTTTAGATCATCCCAGGGACATAGAAAGTACTGGCAATCATTCTTTAATAATCTCGCCAGCCCAGTGACCTTTACATCATCTGGCCCTTAGAGTGACCGCTGCAATACTTTGCTCTGGCAGCGGAATAGTTAAATTGGTAGGCATTATTTAAAATCTGTTTTGTTTGAGAACACTTCCCTTAAGGAATCTACCTTGTGCTTTCAAGTTTGTCATAATTATTATTCCATTGTTTATATAAGAGTTATAAAATATGTATGTGTCCTGAACTATGTTTTCAGCAGCAAGGGAAAGCAAAAGGGAAAAAAAAGTCAGCCAGGAATAGAAGCAGAATTAATAACTGGGCAAACAAAATTGAGCATTATACCCATTTTCCTTCCGCAAAGATCATTTCTGCATGAGGATTGCAGACAGAAAAGTGTTAACAGTTAGAGGCCGTCTATCAGCTTGATAATTATTGAGCCAGATTAATCTGCCTGATGCAGTGAATTATTGTGATTTATTCTGTCATCAGCTGTTACTGCACCACTGACATTTTAAGATTTTTAATATATGACTTGTGAAGCACAAGGTTTGGTTTTGTGATTTGCAGATTAAACTGGCCATCTATTTGTCTGCCTGCCCATCCATCTGATCTCGATACTGTTAAACTTAATAAAGTAGTTTAAAAAAAGCATAGTAAGGAAGCATTCCATTACAATAAATAGTTGTAAGTAAACTCATAAATATTTTTGTATTACATCAAAATGTAGTTTTTTTTTACACACAATGACAATTGTACATGAAATAAAGCTGACACTCTGCACAAAGACCCTCTAATTGGTAAATCAGCCAGAGGCAGATGGCCTAAATCAGTGTACAAAATGTCAAGGCTTTATTTAAATGGACAGTAATACACAAATTTTCATATAACTGCATGTGATAAACACTACTATAAAACAATAAGCACAGATACTGATCTAGTATAAAACCTTTTAAAAATGTACCCCGCAAATGAAAAGGCCCACTACACAAACAGGAGCAAGAAGGACGTGGGTCTACATCTGATATTTGGGGATTGGTTAAGAGTCTTAAAATCAGCATGTTATTAAAAAATAAGCAAAACTATAATTGGTTACAAAAACACTTCAAGATAGACTATATAAATGGATCATCTACAAAACATTTATCCAATTAAAAATCTAGTTTACAGTGTCCCTTTAAGACAGACCCAACAATGGTTGCAATCCTTGAAAACATCATATTCCAACTTGATCCTGTCTTGTAGTGCTATAGAAGCTTACCCATTTATTTAATAATAAATATACTGCAGAGTTCTCCTTTTTACCTGACCAGTATATAGTTGCAGTGTATACATAGTAATTAATATAGTTGTAGCCATTTTTGTGTGTGTGTGGGGGGGGTGACATACATACCTGTTACCTTTAAAGGACATTAAACACTAAGGGCTAGATAACAAGTGAGGCGCAAATGTATTTGCGCAAGCTATATCATATTTTTATGATCCGTTTTAATTGCACTTAAATTACAAGTTGAGCACAATTGTGATTTAAGCAACAATTCTTACAGCGATCTCAGAGCTGTGGTTAACTGTTTTCCGAAACTAAAAAGTTGCACAAAACACATCAAAAATACATTACAAAGTATAGTTTCACTCATAATAACACCATCTAATAAAAATGATTGGTATATTTTTTTAATATATAACATAATATAAAAGTCGACGTTTCGGCTACTTCAGTGAGCCTTTCTCAAGATGTCTTGAGAAAGGCTCACTGAAGTAGCCAAAAAATCGACTTTTATATTATGTTATATATTAAATAAAGATACCACTTGGATGTAATAAAGACCTGTGACTGCCCTCCCTTTTTGTGTTTATATATATATATATATATATATATATATATATATATATATATATATATATATCTGTATATTTACAGTAAATATTTCACATTCCAATGTTCTTTACATAGCAGAATATGTTCTCTGTATTTTAAATAGATATTCCTATATATGTATCTGTATTTATGTAAAGCTATATACTGTATAATCATATAGAGATATAGGTATAAATATATATTTGTTAAATTTGTTAAAAGATATATGTAGAAATACTTAATTATGAATAAATAGAACATATTCTAATATGTAAAGAACATTGGGAAAGGAAATATTCATATTTTCATATCAGGTGAGCACAATTCAGAATATGTGATGGGGCTTGCGTGAGAGGGTGGGGTATTAGTTTTTTTTCCCCAACTATTTTTCTCCATTGACTACTATGGGGGAATACACAAATGCGCACGCAATATTCAATGTTCAGATTTTGGTGCTAGTCATGTTGCCACTTGCAGAAAATACATTGTTTTTTAAAACTTGTAATATGAGCGCAACCAACTAGCGCAAAAAGCCTAATCTAGCCCTAAATAAATGACAGAATTATGTATTCAAAGCAAAACATTAGCCTGAAAATGATATACAGATGCGTGGATATTTTAATTATAATAGTAGTTTAAAGGGACAGTAAACCATAAAAAAAATGTTATATAATTCTGCACATAGTGCAGAATTATATAACATTATAATAGCGCAAATATTGTAAAACCAAATTTCCCCTTTGAATTTAAAAAATAACTGCTGTTTTACAGACCCGCTCTCTGTGATCTTCTGAGCGGGTCTGTTTTTTTCAAACAGCGCATCGGGCCAGCTGTATAGTCACAGCCCGGCCCGACCGCGCCATAGCACGAAGTGCAGCTCGCTCCTGCTCTGTGCAGAATTATATAACATTTTTTTTATGGTTTACTGGCACTTTAAATATTAAAAAAAAGTGTAAAGATGTTGTGTCCATGAAGCAATTGATGCTTCTATGTTGTAACCTAGGTATCCTTACTTACAATTTCAGAATTAAAATGCAGGAAATGCAAACAAAATAAAATATTCATATAATTAAACATTTTTATATTACAATCTCAAAGTCTTTATTGTCCATTTAACCCCTTAGTGACCAACGACGTATGGGGTACGTCCTGCAAAAAAATGCAGTTAATGACCAAGGACGTACCCCATACGTCGTTGGTCTTTGAAAGCAGTGGAAGCGATCCTGATCACTTCCAACTGCTTTCATGTTATAGCAGTGATGCCTCGATATTGAGGCATCCTGCAATAACTGTTTTTAGCCATCCGATGCAGAGAGAGCCACTCTGTGGCCCTCTCTGCATCGGCTACCGATGGCCGTTATGGTTGGTGGGTGGGAGCTTATCCAGGGAGGCGGGTGGGCAGTTATTGGTGGAGGAGGGGGGAGGGATCTAGTGCGGGTGCGTGCGCGTGCACGGGCGCGTGCACGGGCGCGCGCACGGGCGCGTGCACGTGATGTCTATCAAAACAGCATTAATATGCTGTAGATCTGGAGGGTGGGAGAGAGGACTGGGGAGGGTGGGATTTTGAAATCAAGGCATCAGGGAGAGGGTGGGGGGTTGGATGTTGAGGGGGGGCAGCTACACTACAGAAATAAATAAAATATTTAAAAAAATAAAAAATAAAAAATACATTATTATTTTTCAAACTGGGTACTGGCAGACAGCTGCCAGTACCCAATATGGTGCCCAATAAAGGCAGAGGGGGGGTTAAAGAGCTGTTTGAGGGGGGATGAGGGAGGTTGGGGGCTAAGGGGGGTCCTACACAGCAGAAGAATTTTTTTTTATTTTTTTTTAAAAACCTAAAACTTTTATTTTAGTACTGGCAGATTTTCTGCCAGTACTTAAGATGGCGGGGACAATTGTGGGGTGGGGGAGGGAAGTGAGCTGTTTGGGAGGGATCAGGGGGTGGGATGTGTCAGGTGGGAGGCTGATCTCTACACTAAAGCTAAAATTAAGCCTGCAAGCTCCCTACAAGCTACCTAATTAACTCCTTCACTGCTAGACATAATATACGTGTGATGCGCAGGGGCATTTAGCGACCTTCTAACTACCAAAAAGCAACGCCAAAGCCATATATGTCTGCTATTTCTGAACAAAGGGGATCCCAGAGAAGCATTTAAAACTATTTGTACAATAATTGCACAAGCTGTTTGTAAATAATTTCAGTGAGAAACCTAAAGTTTGTGAAAAAATTTGTGAAAAAGTGAACATTTTTTTTTATTTGATCGCATTTGGCGGTGAAATGGTGGCATGAAATATACCAAAATGGGCCTAGATCAATACTTTGGGATGTCTTCTAAAAATATATATATACATGTTAAAGGATATTCAGGGATTCCTGACAGATATCAGTGTCCCAGTGTTGGCTATTTCTAAACTCAGGACAAAATTTTGAAACTATTTAGCATGGGTGTTTTTTGGTGGTTGTAGATGTGCAACAGATTTTGTTGGTCAAAGTTTGAAAAAATTGTTTTTTTTTTTCATTTTTTCCTCATATTTTATAATTTTTTTAATAGTAAATTATAAGATATGATGAAAATAATGGTATCTTTAGAAAGTCCATTTAATGGCGAGAAAAACGGTATATAATATGTGTGGGTACCTCTTGTGGAATAAACTTCCTCAAGAGGTAGTAGCAACAAACACTGTGGGGGACTTTAAAAATGCATGGGACAAGCATAGGGCTATCCTACGAACTAGATAAGTTTATACTGTTAGGTAAGGTCGGGCAGACTTGCTGGGCCTATGGCTCTTATCTGCCGTCAATATCTATGTTTCTATGTTTCTATGAGTAAGGGGAAAATTACAGCTAAACACAAACACCGCAGAAATGTAAAAATAGCCTTGGTCCCAAACGGTCAACAAATGGAAAAGTGCTCTGGTCACTAAGGGGTTAAGCAACAATACAGGGCTTTAAGTAAATAAATATACAACAAACAAAAATATGCAAAAATGTGCATACAAAAAAAACAATTTTTTTTTATTTTTTTGCTGCTTTCTCTAAGCTATTACAATCCACTGGAAGAGCTATTGTTTAACCCCTTAACGACCGACGACGTATGCCATACGTCCTCAAAAAAAAAGCACTTAACGACCGAGGACGTATGACATACGTCGTCGGTTAAACAGAGCACTGGAAGCGATCGAAATCGCTTCCAGCTGCTCTAACAGTATTGCAGGCTTGCCTTGATGTCTAGGCATCCTGCAATACTGTTCCCGAGTGCCGGGACCGGATTGATCACTCCCCCACGAGTGATCACTTCCGGTTTCGCTCCACGTGGAGCCCGGCAGTGTTTCAGAGCATCGGAAGCGATCGGACATGCTTCCAATGCTCTGCTTGTGTGCTAAGTGCCTCGGTGGGTCGAGGCACTTAGTTAGTTATAAAATAAAAGTAAAAAATTTAAAAAATAAAAAACGTATAAAATAAAAAAAAGCCCTAAATAGCCCCCCCTCCCCCTTCACTAGGCATCCAAAATGGCAATGCCCAGTGCATCATGGGGCCTCTGGGGGTGTCCCTAGCCTGCCTCATCATAGGGGCAAGCTAGGGTCACCCAATCTGAGCCTCCCACCCAAAAAAAAAAATAATAATAAAATACCCCATTTGTTTGATCATGTCAATATTTGTAAATATTGACTATGATCAGTGTGGATCTCCCTCCCTCTCCTCACTTGCGATTTTGTTGGAGAGAGAGAGAGACCTGTTTTTTTGCAGAGAGAGATTTAATTATTTTATTTGTTAAGAAAATATAGAACCAAAGGCTCTTTTCAGAGCCATTAACCCCTAGCTTGCCAATGATCACTATAAATCACTGGCATTAGCATAGCTGCACTTTTTTTTGCTGTCTGTGCATTTTTTTAGGGGTTATTTTTTTGTTGTTGTAATTTTTTAAAAATCCAGAGGCTCTTTTCAGAACCATTTAGTTAATTTAATTTAATTTTCAGAGCCATTAACCCCTAGCTTGCCAGTGATCGCTATAAATCACTGGCAGTAGCATAGCTGTACTTTTTTGCTGTCTGTGCATTTTTTTAGGGGTTAATTTTGTTGTTGTAATTTTTTTAAAATCCAGAGGCTCTTTTCAGAACCATTTAGTTAATTTTAATTAATTTTCAGAGCCATTAACCCCTAGCTTGTCAGTGATCGCTATAAATCACTGGCAGTAGCATAGTTGTACTTTTTTGCTGTCTGTGTATTTTTTTAGGGGTTAATTTTGTTGTTGTAATTTTTTAAAAATCCAGAGGCTCTTTTCAGAACCATTTAGTTAATTTAATTTAATTTTCAGAGCCATTAACCCCTAGCTTGCCAGTGATCGCTATAAATCACTGGCAGTAGCATAGCAGTACTTTTTTGCTAGTTTATTTAGTTAATTAATTTAGTTAATTAATTTAATTTAAAAAAATTTAGTACATTTTTTCTGTGACAGATACAAAAATGTCACAGAAAATATATAGTGCTGAGGAGGCGTATGCCATCCTTGCGTCAGAGTCAGATGCCTCTATGTCTGACTCAGACCCCAATTTTGACCCTGCCATATGCTCAGATACATCACTAGATGCAGTCTCAACTGATAGTGATGTATCTGTGGCTGCTAGACCCCCTACCAGCCCCCCTGCTAGCCCCCCTGCCAGAAGGAGGCGTGTTGCTGCCATTGCTGCTGAAGAGTGGGTAACACCTCATCTCCAGAGGACAGATATCCCACCCTTCACAGCAAATGCTGGCATAAATATAGATATGGCAGGTTTTAGCCCCCAGCAGTTTCTGGAAGTGTTTCTGGGCGATGATGTATTGGGGAACATTGTCGCCCAAACTAATTTATATGCCCATCAGTTCCGTGCTGCAAAGCCTGGAACATATTTGGCAAAGCAGCAATGGGCCCCCATCAATGTGCCAGAATTCAAAAAATTCTGGGCATTGACCATGCTGATGGGCATCATAAAGAAACCCTCCATTCGCTCCTACTGGAGTACTAGCCCCATCTGCTCTACCCCCATTTTCTCCCAGATTATGTCGAGGAAGAGGTATGAAATGATTCTGCATTTCATGCACTTCAGCGACAACAGCCTGTGCCCCCCTAGGGAGCATCCCCAATTTGACAGGCTGTATAAAATCCGTCCCCTGATAACCCACTTTTCTGCCAGGTTTGCAGAGGCTTATACACCTGGAAGGAATATATGTGTTGATGAATCCCTAATGAAGTATAAGGGAAGGCTGGGATTCAAGCAGTTTATTCCTTCCAAGCGCTCCAGATATGGGGTAAAGGTGTATAAGCTCTGTGACAGCGAGAATGGGTATACTCAGGCCTTCCGGGTGTATGAGGGAAAGGATAGCCAACTTGACCCTCCAGGTTGCCCAGAACATATGGGAACCACTGGCAAGATTGTCTGGGACCTGATATTACCCCTAATAAACAAAGGGTATCACTTGTACTTAGACAATTTTTATACAAGTGTCCTTTTGTTCAAGCTACTGTATTGATTTGATACAGTAGCTTGCGGTACAATTAAAAAGAACCGCGCAGGTTTCCCAGGACAGCTTGTGCGCACCCGGCTACGAAGGGGGGAGACCTCAGCTCTGCGCCAAGAGGAGCTGTTGGCACTTAAGTACAGAGACAAGAAGGATGTATACCTTCTTACCACCATCCACACAGAGAGGACGGTGGCGGTTTCTGTACGTGGCAGAGCTGAGATCATAAGGAAGCCAGTGTGCATCAAGTCTTATAACTGGCATATGGGTGGGGTTGATCTGGCTGATCAGCTGCTGCAGCCCTACCTAATTATGCGGAAGACAAGGGCCTGGTACAAAAAGGTTGCAATTTACCTAATGCAGATTGCAACCCACAACGCTTTTTTGTTGTTCAAAAAAGCAAACCCCAGAGTTAAAAAGACTTTTTTACAGTTTCAGCTCCAGATTATTACGGGGATTTTGTACCATGATGCACCTGCTCCCCGGGCGGTGATGGGAGAGAGCAGAGTTGGGGCTACCCATTTTATTTTTAAAATCCCCCCTACTGCTGCAAAGCAGAAACCACAAAAAAAATGCAGAGTCTGTACCAAGAGGGGGAAGAGAAGGGACACCATATATCACTGTCCTGATTGCCCTGGACAGCCTGCACTCTGCATTGGGGACTGCTTCAAGCGGTACCATACAATGGTCAATTTTTAAAAAAATAAATACATTTGCTGTTATATATATATATTTTTTTTTGGTTATGTTTACAGTTAGATGTTTTTTTGGTTTTTTTTACTTTTACTGTGCCAGATTTTTACATTTCACAATTTTTTTCTAAAATTGGGCCTGTTTTTTTTTAACCAAAACCCCTGTCAAACCTATGCATGGGGGACATAGGTGTTCTCAGGGTGCCTTGCAGAAAACAACCTGAAGTATGTTTTTGTAATAACTTACAACAGTCTCTCCTAAATCATAGTCAAAAAGCAATGTGTCTGTAAAAATGAAAATTGAAAAATTACCACCATACACTTTCTCCAATTTTTTGGGCTAAAACGGTTGCTTCAAAGGCATCAAAGCACACCATATACAATACCTTGGGGTGTCAACATTTAAAAAATATACACTTTGAATGCAATAAATAAAAGTGGGGTATGCGATAGGCCCCAAACTAAAGATAGGCCTATCAGAAGAAATACTCTCATTTTTAATAACTAAAATCACAAGTCATAAAATTGTAACATAACCTTTCCAAAATCCTGGCAAACCTATGCATGGGGGGCATAGGTGTACTCAGGGTGCCTTGCAGAAAACAACCTGAAGTATTCTTTTGCAATAACTTACATCAATCTCTCCTAAATCATAGTCAAAAAGCAATGTGTCTGTAAAAATGAAAATTGAAAAATTACCACCATACACTTTCTCCAATTTTTTGGGCTAAAACGGTTGCTTCAAAGGCATCAAAGCACACCATATACAATACCTTGGGGTGTCAACATTTACAAAATATACACTTTGAATGCAATAAATAAAAGTGGGGTATGCGATAGGCCCCAAACTAAAGATAGGCCTATCAGAAGAAATACTCTCATTTTTAATAACTAAAATCATGTAACATAACCTTCCCAAAATCCTGGCAAACCTATGCATGGGGGGCATAGGTGTACTCAGGGTGCCTTGCAGAAAACAACCTGAAGTATTCTTTTGCAATAACTTACAACAGTCTCTCCTAAATCATAGTAAAAAAGCAATGTGTCTGTAACAATGAAAATTGAAAAATTACCACCATATACTTTCTCCAATTTTTTGGGCTAAAAAGGTTGCATCAAAGTCATCAAACCACTGCATGTATAATACCTTGGGGTGTCAACTTTTTAAATATAATCACATTTATGGAAAACAAATAAATTGGGGTATGTTAAAAGACCCCCATAAAAGACGATAGGCAAAGAAAATATGTTAAATGTGAAAAAAAATCACAAACACATGTCAGACATTTGGCATTGCACCGCCCAAACAAGCCACCAAACCTATGCATAGGTGGTATCACTGAACTTAGGAGATGTTGGTGACCACATATTGGTGTCTTCTTTGGTAGTAACACATAACAGGAGCTGTGAATCCATGTCTAAAGTACAATGTATGTGAAACATAACACAAAAAAATGAATGCCCAATAGTTTGACAAAGACTAGTGGTTGAATTAGTGTATGGAAAGTGTTAAAATACCTGCATTTGAAATACCCTAGGATGTCTACTTTTTAAAAAATATATGGTTTGATGGGGGTAAATTACATTGGCCGGCTTCAGAAATGTCTTAAATAGAACATGGGTGCATGGGATGTGAAAATGGGAAGTGTAAAAACTGGAATGCGCTTCCTAAAAATAAGGCCTTCTAGCCCCCAGAGAACCCGACACACCTATACATGGGTGGTATCACTGTACTCAGGAGATGTTGTTGAATACATATTGAGGTGTTTTTTGGCAGTAACACATAACAGGAACTGAGAATCCATGCCTAAAGTACAATGTGTGTGAAAAATAACACAAAAAAATGACTACCCAAAAGTTTGACAAAGACTGGTGGTTAAATAAGTTCATGGAAATTGTGAAAATACCAGCATTTCAAATACCCTAGGGGGTCTACTTCTCAAAAATATATGGTTTTATGGGGGTAAATTTCATTGGCCGGCTTCAGAAATGTCCCAAATAGGACATGGGTGCATGATGACCGATGTGAAAATTCCAAGTTGAAAAACTGGAATGCGCTTCCTAAAAATAAGGCCTTCTAGCCCCCAGAGAACCCAACACACCTATACATGGGTGGTATCACTGTACTCAGGAGATGTTGTTGAACACATATTGAGGTGTTTTTTGGCAGTAACACATAACGGGAACTGAGAATCCATGCCTAAAGTACAATGTGTGTGAAAAATAACACAAAAAAATGACTACCCAAAAGTTTGACAAAGACTGGTGGTTAAATAAGTTCATGGAACTTGTGAAAATACCAGCATTTCAAATACCCTAGGGGGTCTACTTCTCAAAAATATATGGTTTTATGGGGGTAAATTTCATTGGCCGGCTTCAGAAATGTCCCAAATAGGACATGGGTGCATGATGACCGATGTGAAAATTCCAAGTTGAAAAACTGGAATGCGCTTCCTAAAAATAAGGCCTTCTAGCCCCCAGAGAACCCAACACACCTATACATGGGTGGTATCACTGTACTCAGGAGATGTTGTTGAACACATATTGAGGTGTTTTTTGGCAGTAACACATAACGGGAACTGAGAATCCATGCCTAAAGTACAATGTGTGTGAAAAATAACACAAAAAAATGACTACCCAAAAGTTTGACAAAGACTGGTGGTTAAATAAGTTCATGGAAATTGTGAAAATACCAGCATTTCAAATACCCTAGGGGGTCTACTTCTCAAAAATATATGGTTTTATGGGGGTAAATTTCATTGGCCGGCTTCAGAAATGTCCCAAATAGGACATGGGTGCATGATGACCGATGTGAAAATTCCAAGTTGAAAAACTGGAATGCGCTTCCTAAAAATAAGGCCTTCTAGCCCCCAGAGAACCCAACACACCTATACATGGGTGGTATCACTGTACTCAGGAGATGATGTTGAACACATATTGAGGTGTTTTTTGGCAGTAACACATAACGGGAACTGAGAATCCATGCCTAAAGTACAATGTGTGTGAAAAATAACACAAAAAAATGACTACCCAAAAGTTTGACAAAGACTGGTGGTTAAATAAGTTCATGGAAATTGTGAAAATACCAGCATTTCAAATACCCTAGGGGGTCTACTTCTCAAAAATATATGGTTTTATGGGGGTAAATTTCATTGGCCGGCTTCAGAAATGTCCCAAATAGGACATGGGTGCATGATGACCGATGTGAAAATTCCAAGTTGAAAAACTGGAATGCGCTTCCTAAAAATAAGGCCTTCTAGCCCCCAGAGAACCCAACACACCTATACATGGGTGGTATCACTGTACTCAGGAGATGTTGTTGAACACATATTGAGGTGTTTTTTGGCAGTAACACATAACGGGAACTGAGAATCCATGCCTAAAGTACAATGTGTGTGAAAAATAACACAAAAAAATGACTACCCAAAAGTTTGACAAAGACTGGTGGTTAAATAAGTTCATGGAAATTGTGAAAATACCAGCATTTCAAATACCCTAGGGGGTCTACTTCTCAAAAATATATGGTTTTATGGGGGTAAATTTCATTGGCCGGCTTCAGAAATGTCCCAAATAGGACATGGGTGCATGATGACCGATGTGAAAATTCCAAGTTGAAAAACTGGAATGCGCTTCCTAAAAATAAGGCCTTCTAGCCCCCAGAGAACCCAACACACCTATACATGGGTGGTATCACTGTACTCAGGAGATGTTGTTGAACACATATTGAGGTGTTTTTTAGCAGTAACCCATAACAGGAACTGAAAATCCATGCCTAAAGTACAATGTGTGTGAAAAATAACACAAAAAAATGACTACCCAAAAGTTTGACAAAGACTGATGGTTAAATAAGTTCATGGAAAGTGTTAAAATACCAGCATTTGAAATACCCTAGGGTGTCTACTTTTCAAAAATATATGGTTTGATGGGGGTAAATTCCATTGGCCAGCTTCAGAAATGTCCCAAATAGGACATGGGTGCATGATGATCGATGTGAAAATTCCAAGTTGAAAAACTGGAATGCGCTTCCTAAAATTAAGGCCTTTTGGCCCCCAGAGAACCTGACACACCTATACATGGGTGGTATCACTGTACTCAGGAGATGTTGTTGAACACATATTGAGGTGTTTTTTGGCAGTAACACATAACAGGAACTGATAATCCATGCCTAAAGTACAATGTGTGTGAAAAATAACACAAAAAAATGACTACCCAAAAGTTTGACAAAGACTGGTGGTTGAATTAGTGCATGGAAAGTGTTAAAATACCAGCATTTCAAAATACCCTAGGGTGTCTACTTTTCAAAAATATATGGTTTGATGGGGTAAATTCCATTGACCAGCTTCAGAAATGTCCCAAATAGGACATGCGTGCATGATGACCTATGTGAAAATTCCAAGTTGAAAAACTGGAATGCACTTCCTAAAATTAAGGCTTTTTAGCCCCCAGAGAACCCGACACACCTATACATGGGTGGTATCACTGTACTCAGGAGATGTTGTTGAACACATATTGAGGTGTTTTTTGGCAGTAACACATAACAGGAACTGATAATCCATGCCTAAAGTACAATGTGTGTGAAAAATAACACAAAAAAATGACTACCCAAAAGTTTGACAAAGACTGGTGGTTGAATTAGTGCATGGAAAGTGTTAAAATACCAGCATTTGAAATACCCTAGGGTGTCTACTTTTCAAAAATATATGGTTTGATGGGGTAAATTCCATTGACCAGCTTCAGAAATGTCCCAAATAGGACATGGGTGCATGATGACTTATGTGAAAATTCCAAGTTGAAAAACTGGAATGCACTTCCTAAAATTAAGGCTTTTTAGCCCCCAGAGAACCCGACACACCTATACATGGGTGGTATCACTATACTCAGGAGATGTTGTTGAACACATATTGAGGTGTTTTTTGGCAGTAACACATAACAGGAACTGAGAATCCATGCCTAAAGTACAATGTGTGTGAAAAATAACACAAAAAAATGACTACCCAAAAGTTTGACAAAGACTGGTGGTTGAATTAGTGCATGGAAAGTGTTAAAATACCAGCATTTGAAATACCCTAGGGTGTCTACTTTTCAAAAATATATAGTTTTATTGGGGTAAATTCCATTGGCCAGCTTCAGAAATGTCCCAAATAGGACATGGGTGCATGATGACCGATGTGAAAATTCCAAGTTGAAAAACTGGAATGCGCTCTCTAAAAATAAGAGCTTTTAGCCCCCCGAGAACCCGACACATCTATACATGGGTGGTATCACTGTACCCAGGAGATGCTGCTGAAGACATATTAGGGGGTTATTTGGCAGTAACCCTTAATATTATCAGTAAATGTATTCTTAAATTGCTATTTTGTCAAAAAATCTAATTATTTTTTTTCCCCCCAAACTTTGGCATAGATTGGTGGTAAAATGGTTGCATGAAAAAAGTCAAAATACCCCAAGTTTAATACCTTAGGTTGTCTTCTTTTAAAAAATATATACATTTGAAGGGTTATTCAGGGATTCCTGACAGATATTGGTGTTACAATGTAACTATCGCCAATTTTGAAAAAACATGGTTTTGAAATAGCAAAGTGCTACTTGTACTTATTGCCCTATAACTTGCAAAAAAAGCAAAGAACATGTAAACATTGGGTATTTATAAACTCAGGACAAAATTTAGAAACTGTTTAGCATTGGTATTTTATGGTGGTTGTAGATGTGTAAGAGATTTTGGGGAAAAAGTGCATTTTTTTTTCATTTTTTCCTCATATTTTATATTTTTTTTATAGTAAATTATAAGATATGATGAAAATAATCATATCTTTAGAAAGTCCATTTAATGGCGAGAAAAACAGTATATAATATGTGTGGGTACAGTAAATGAGTAAGAGGAAAATTACAGTTAAACACAAACATCGCAGAAATGCAAAAATAGCCTTGGTCCCAGATGGTCAACAAATTGAAAAGTGGTCTGGTCACTAAGGGGTTAAATAACATAAATTATATAACAAGCTTTTCATATGTTTTTCAAATGGATTTTATAAACATTCTCATATATCTTCAAGGAAACAAAAAATATGTGATCAAAATGAAATCAATATTGAAAATGAATACTAAAGTGCTCTAAAGCAAAGTTTTTTCTTGTACCTGTTGATATCAGTTAACGATATAATTACCAATTTCATATTAATTTTGAGTCATTTTACAATTAACATTTTTAAATGTCCACAAACATTTTTGCCACCATAAATTAACATTCTGATGTACATCTTTAAAGGGACCATTAACACCAGAATTTTTGTTGTTTAAAAAGATAGAAAATCCCTTCATTACCTATTCCCCAGTTTTGCATAACCAACACAGTTATTATAATACATTTTTTTTACCTCTGTAATTACTTTATATCTAAGCCTCTGCAAACTTCCCTGCTTATTTCAGTTATTTTGACAGACTTGCATTTTAGCCAATCAGTGCTCACTCCTAGGTAACTTCACGTGTGTGAGCTCAATGTTATCTATAAACACATGAACTAATGCCCTCTAGTGGTGAAAAACTGTCAGATTAGAGGGGACCTTCAAGGTCTAAGAAATTAGCATATAAACCTCTCATATTTAGCTTTCAACTAAGAATACCAAAAGAACAAAGCACAATTGGTGATAAAAGTAAATAGTAAAGTTGTTTAAAATGACATGCCCTATTTGAATCATGAAAATTTATTTTGGACTTGACTGTCCCTTTAAAGTTAAAGTCAAAATTAAACATTCATGATTAATATAGAGTGTGCAATTTCAAATAACTTTCCAATTTACTTCTATTATCAAATTTGCTTTGTTCTTTTAATATAACTTGTTGATATATGTCTTTCATATTTTATAGCAGCAGTGCTTGAATCTATATACAGCATTGCCATAAACAGTTGGCTAAAGACATGTGCACACTCCTGAGCTCACTTAGGGTTACTTTTTAAAAATGGATACTAAGAGAACTAAGCAAAATTGATAAGAAAAATAAAATGGAAAGTTGCTTAATCATTTAAGGACAATGTTTTTTTTACAGGTTACATGAAACACAATTTTCATGATTCACATAAAGCATTCAACTTTAAGAAACTTTCTATTTACTCATATTATTATTTTTTCTTCATTCTCTTGGTATCTCGAAAAGCAGAAATGTAAGCTTAGGAGAAAGCCCATTTTTGGTTCAGAATCCGGGTAGCACTTGTTGATTGGTGGCTAAATGTAGCCACCAATCAGCTAATGCTACCCAGGGTGCTGAACCTAAAATGGGCAGGCTCCTAAGAACAACTAACAATAGACAAAGTAAAGGATTTCTATAAACTATGTGCCACTTTTCAAACAGTGCCAAATAGAGAAGCTAAAATGTAACCTTTATTGTCACTAACACAAGGAATGTATAATAAAGTGGATGTTCCTCTGCTACTTCTGATTAACAGCACTGTTATGCTGACATAATTCAGGAAAATATCAAAATAAACCCCATTACACATACATTAACAGTATAACAAAGTTTGGGTGTAAGATATTGTGGTAAATATTTTAAAATTAAGAGGTATGCAAATATTATACTTATAGCTTCTGGTAAAAAAATGTTAAGAGGTTCACACATGCTATATATAACAAGTTGCTGATATGGGATTTAATAGCAATCATTAGCATGTAAATACTTCATTAGTTCAACATAGTGTTTTAGCTTCATCTTTTGAGACAGAATTTTCTTGATGTGAGAGAGCTTTGCCGTCTGTTTTCTGTTTGACATCTGATTGGTTAACCAAAGTATCCTGTGTGGATCTCCTAGGCATCCGTGGATGTTGTAGTTCTGCTAAATATAATTATTATTTTTTTATCACACGAAAACAGGATAATAACTTAATTAGAATGCAGAGAATGAACATAACAGCTAGTTACATTTTAGAATTAGTCACACCATCTAGGCTCCCTAGTTCTGCACCAACAGGGACCTCCAGCAGTGGAATTGCTGCATTTTAAGTACTAGCACCCTCTGCTTTCCAGATGCCCTCAGTCAGCTGTCTTATCTGCCCGAGTTGGAATTTTGGCCAATAGGCTGCCAGCAGGGGGGTGTCAATCAACCCGATCATACTCGATCAGGTTGATTTCCGGCGATGTCTGTCCGCC
This sequence comes from Bombina bombina, assembly GCF_027579735.1. NCBI lineage: Eukaryota > Metazoa > Chordata > Amphibia > Anura > Bombinatoridae > Bombina > Bombina bombina. The sequence goes on from NC_069502.1 coordinate 506,400,403, forward strand.
TGCTCAGAGGAGGCGGACAGGTTATGGAGCAGCGGTCTTTGTGACCGCTGCTTCATAACTTTTGTTTCTGGCGAGCCTGCAGGCTCGCCAGAAACACGAAGCATCAAGCTCCATTCGGAGCTTGATAAATATGCCCTAAAATCTTGCAAATAAATTACAAGCATATTGGTAGAAATTTGCAAGATGTTTTTAGTTGTGGGAAAACCCCTCATTATTATCACAAAGTCAAATAAATGGCTGGTTATTCAATGTGCGCCCGTAAACAGGCACGTTAATCTAGCGCTCCACTCATAATCTAGCCCATTGTGTTATAGTCCTGTATCCCTAACTATGCACAACCTCAATCAATTCCAACCAGCACTGACTCAGCCCCCAAAGACTGGCTGGTTATTTAATGTGCGCCCGTAAACAGGCACGTTAATCTAGCGCTCCACTCATAATCTAGCCCATTGTGTTATAGTCCTGTATCCCTAACTATGCACAACCTCAATCAATTCCAACCAGCACTGACTCAGCCCCCAAAGACTGATATTAAAGCTGAGGATAACCTAATTCCAAACTGCAATAAACTTTAACCATGATAACTTCTTTAAATATTTTTTAAACTTAAACTGGCATCCCAGCTAGTCTAAGCCCAAACCAGCCAGGTAGCCCACTACACTGCAATACCTCTATAACAGTGTTTTTCAACCAGTGTGCCGTGGCACACTAGTGTGCACTAAGAGATCCTCAGGTGTGCCACGGCAGACTGACAACAGTGTGACATATTTTTTAAACTTTGCTTGTTTTTTACTCCCAGTGCAGGGGTAGTTTGTAGGAGGCATGGCATAACAGCACAATACATACAGTATGTGTGTGTTTGTGTGTATGTGTATATATATATATATGCTGTATTAGGCTACAATGTGTGATTTTTTTAAAATTTTGGGATGGTGGTGTGCCGCAGGATTTTTTAAATCACTGCTCTATAAAACCCAAACAGGCTATTACTACACAACCCACCGCAACTGCTAATAGCCTTCCATCAACCCCTTAAAGGGACAGTAAAGTCACTAAAAAATCTTTCATGATTTAAATAGGGCATGTAATTTTAAACAACTTTCCAATTTACTTTTATTACCAATTTTGCTTTGTTCTCCTGGTATTCTTAATTGAAAGCTAAATCTAGGAGGTTCATGTGCTAATTTCTTAGACCTTGAAGACTGCCTCTAATCGGAAAGCATTTTGACAGTTTTTCACCACTAGAGGGCGTTAGTTCATGTGTTTCATATAGATACATTGAGCTCTGGCACGTGAAGCTCATAGGAGCAAGCACTGATTGGCTAAAAATGCATGTCTGTCAAAAGAACTGAAATAAGGAGGCAGTTTGCAAAGGCTTAGATACAAGGTAATCACAGAGGTAAAAAGTATATTATTATAACTGCATTGGTTATGCAAAATTGGGGAATGGGTAATAAAGGGATTATCTACCTTTTTAAACAACAACAATTCTGGTGTTTACTGTCCCTTTAACTCTATCCAAATCTTCAAAAGGGTTCCCTCATTGGTAAATAGCACCTTTAAAATCTCAAACTCCCCTTTGTGATCTCAAAACACAAATAGCAATAATAAAAGTTAAAAGGTTCAATTTTAACATTAAACCTGATTTAAAAAGAAAAAGATCTACCTTTGTATATTTATACATACATTACATTTAATGGTCAGTTAGTTTTTTTAAGTTAACTTATTTGCTAATTTGTAGGTGTAAATAGGGGATTGTGTAGCTAATGGAGTGCTTCATAGTACATTCAGACCAGGCCATATTAACAGTGGTTTGTAGGCTGATTTACAATTAGATTAATAGAAGGAAGGGCGGTGTTAAAGAGACATGAAACACACATTTTGTCTTTCATGATTCAGATCATACAATTTTAACCCCTTAATGACCAGACCATTTTTCAATTTTCTTACCAGTAATGACAAGGGCTATTTTTACATTTCTGCAGTGTTTGTGTTTAGCTGTAATTTTCCTCTTACTCATTTACTGTACCCACACATATTATATATAATTTTTCTCGCCATTAAATGGAATTTCTAAAGATATCATTATTTTCATCATATCTTATAAATTACTTTAAAGAAAATATATACAATATGAGGAAAAAATGGAAAAAACCACACTTTTTCTAACTTTGACCCCCAAAATCTGTTACATATCTACAACCACCAAAAAACAACCATGCTAAATAGTTTCTAAATTTTATCCTGAGTTTAAAAATACCCAATGTTTACATGTTCTTTGCTTTTTTTGCAAGTTATAGGGCAATAAATACAAGTAGCATTTTACTATTTCCAAACCACTTTTTTTCAAAATTAGCGATAGTTACATTGGAACACTGATATCTTTCAGAAATCCCTGAATATCCCTTGACATGTATATTTTTTTTTTAGAAGACAACCCAAAGTATTGATCTAGGCCCATTTTGGTCACAAGCACACACAGAGGGTTAGAGAGAGAGAGAAAGAGAGACACAATCACACAGAGGGTTAGAGAGAGAGAGAGAGAGAGAGAGAGAGAGAGAAAGAGAGACACAATCATACACAGAGGGTTAGAGAGAGAGAGAGAAACAGAGGGTTAAAAAGAGAGAGAAAAGAGAGAGAAACAATCATACACAGAGGGTAAGAGATAGAGATAGAGAGAGAGAGAGAGAGAGAGACACAATCACACACAGAGGGTTAGAGAGAGAGAGAAAGAGAGAGAGACACAATCACACACAGAGGGTTAGAGAGAGAGAAAGAGAGAGAGAGACACAATCATACACAGAGGGTTAGAGAGAGAGTGAGAGAGAAAGAGAGAGAGACACAATCACACACAGAGGGTTAGAGAGAGATAGAGAGAGACACACAATCACACACAGAGTGTTAGAGAGAGAGAGAGAAAGAGAGAGAGACACAATCCCACACAGAGGTTTAGAGAGAGAGAGAGAAAGAGAGACATAATCACACACAGAGGGCTAGAGAGAGAGAGAGACACAATCACACACAGAGGGTTAGAGAGAGAGAGAGAGAGAGAAAGAGAGAGAGACACAATCACACACAGAGGGCTAGAGAGAGAGAGAGAGAGAGAGACACAATCACACACAGAGGGTTATAGAAAGAGAGAGAGACACAATCACACACAGAGGGTTAGAGAGAGAGAAAGAGAGAGAGACACACAATCACACACAGAGGGTTAGAGAAAAAGAGAGAGAGACACAATCACACACAGAGGGTTAGAGAGAGAGAAAGAGAGAGAGACACAATCACACACAGAGGGTTAGAGAAAGAGAGAGAGACACAATCACACACAGAGGGTTAGAGAGACACATAAGGGATGAGAGAGTCAGAGGGGGAGGAAGAGAGACAGAGAGAGAAAGAGACCATGGGGAGAACGACACATAAGGAGAGAGATGGATAGATAGAGAGAGAGAGAGAGAGAGAGAGAGAGACACACACAAGGGGGGGGGGGGGAGAGGGACCACTGCATTTTTAAGTAATAAAACAGCAGAGCTACAGAGAGTTCAGAAAGTGAGACTATAAACTAGTGTGAAGTACAGAGGCAAGCTGCTAAGGTAGTGGGTGGGTGTAAATTTTAAATAAACAAAATACAAAAACGATCCTTAAACTGTGGTAAAAGAGTAAAAAACAAAAAACACTAAACCACATTCATTAAATTATAATTTTCACTAACAGAATCCCTTTCAGCAAAATCTAAGGTTGCAGAACTTACTTCAATAAAATGTGGCTAAAACACTGCAAGTCTGCATCTCTTCCTTCTCTGTAAGGAAGTGACAGTGGAACATTCCACTGCACTTGCAGGGGAAGTAGAGACCTCTCTTTTTAACTTTAGCAAAGCTGGCAGTTTCACAGGACACCAACAAAATAAATGAAAGTTGTTTTTTTCAGTTTTTGTTTTGTTTTATATGATTAAACATCCAGCCCCAACCCTAAGATCCACTTACTAATGCCTCTCACTGGATTGGGTCAGCCCAAATAGGACTGCCTCAAATAAGCAGTTATGGGCCATGCAATGATCTTAACCACTTTCATCCAGTAGGTGGCGCAGCATGTTGTTGTGTAATGGTGGGCAGACCTGCTTGTGCATCTCCATTGCACAACATGTAGCTGTGAAAAAAAATTGCAATTTTTTTTATTTATTTTTTTAAAGCCAGTAAAAAAAATATATATTTTTGTCCATATGAGAGGTGAAACTCTGCCTCACCTGCCTCTAGTGACTGCACATCACTGGTTGATTGACACCCCCTGCTGGCGGATGATTGGCCACGAGTCTGCAGGGGGGGCATTGCACCAGCAGCTCACAAGAGCTGCTGGTGCAATGCTGGATATGGAGAGCGTATTGCTCTCCGCATTCAGAGAGGTATGTCGGATCTGATCCGCACTGTCGGATCAGGTCCGACATACCTTTGATAAATATCCCCCATTATGTGTAGCTGATTAATGAGCCACAAAGAAAAATTGTTAAGTGAAAGTTGTACTGTGGATTTGACTGTGTATTAACAAGATTGTGCTGCACCACTTCTTTGTTATAGTAACTTTGACATCAATAGACGTTTCTACACCGTTACAGCTGATGATTCTCTGAAGCCACTATATTTTGTTCTGCTGATTGATTTTGAGAATTCATAACATTGTAGCAACAGTGTTGTTGCTATTTTATAATCCAGTAACTACATTTTGTGTGTTGAATATGATATAACCAAATGAGCTTATTCAAACATTGATATGTTTATGATATAGTTTGAGATTTTCATAAATAACAAAAATACAGACTTTAGTAAGAAAAACAACGTATACTGTAATGAATCATTTCCAAGATTATTTTTGATCTCGTGTTTATTCGATTTTTTTTATTAAAGTTTGTTTCTTTCATCAGCAAATATGTTTTTTATTTCTCATGTGCAACCACAAACCTCACACAGTTTGCAGTCTGATCTTTTACTTGCAGCTGTGTGTTTTGAGTTGTGATAATTGGAAACCTTTTTGCTCTTTTAGAGCTGGAAAAAAACAGCTTAACTGTAAAGGTCAATCAAATGAAGTTATTTAAAAGTAGATTAAGCAGAAGAAGAGATTTCTATTATCTGAGTTTTATTTTAGACACCATGCTGATTAAAGGACATAATTCATATCCATGTGCAATACATACTTATTAAAAAAATCTGAAAATCTGCTACAATCATTTTCTGACTTCTTTTGTCCATAATTGATAAAAATCACCTTTGTTTTTGAAGATGTGATAAAGGTGGCCATAACCATTATCTTTCATCTCTAAATGCTAGGATAAATAATTATGGGATTTACATATTGTGGACATAAAGCACAAAACAAATATCCAAATTAATTCACCTGAAAATTTAAAGAAAACTAATAAACATTTTGTCAATATTCATTTGTTATCTTTAAATGGTTAAATACTTACTTTTAGTGCACTGGAGGGCCACGCAAACCCACTCCACTTCTTCACAGAGCCCCTTCACAGAAGGTCCTTTAGTATAGGCCTTGGGAATCACCACGCTGAGCCTCCTATTAGCACTGCCAAGGGGAAGAAGAGGGGCCAGTTAGCGCGGCTCTCCAGTGCGCTAAAGGCAAGTATAAAGCTACAGGTGAACTTCTTCACCCGTGGCTTTGAAACATTAATATTTGTTTAACAAAAGTAAATGTTTATCGCATATTCAGTATTAGTTTCTTTTAAAACAACATTAATACTAAATAGCACAGGCAATTTCCCTGAATATTCGTTCTAAAAAATTAGCAAGAACATTTTTTTACTTGTGCACACCTATAATATATGAAATATAATATATTATATTACATTAAAAATAAAAAGAACATTTTCGTCTCTGTAAAGAACATTGGCGTGTAAAGTATTCCTAACTCACTTCGTGTTTAGCGCAGTTGGTCTAACTGGTGTCGGGTTAGGATGCAAGTTTTTTAACAGCACAGGGGAGAAGTTAGTGCGGTCACAATATCTGAAGTCCTGAAGTTAGAATGCATTCAACATTCGCTCTCACACTAACTTTTTGCTTTAACTTGTAACTTGCCAGGTTACATTTTTACTTTGAGTGCAGTTAGCATGCGAGCAAAAGAAGTAATCTTGTGTTTCACTTGCAATCTGGCCCAATATATCTTCTTCTTTCTCAATAAAAATGTTTGAACATTCCACATATAGGTTAAACATATATTTTGGTTTATTTGATCATTAAACATTTATGCCCTGGGCATGTTAATTTTTTTTTCTTAACGTTGTATTAAGTCTTTCATCCAAATGCTTTTGGAGTTAAAAAGTCGAAGGATACAGGAAGACCATATTTTTACGGAAGTCCAAAAAATGTATTACATATTTTTACAAATCTATTAAACAGTTTTGAGTATTTATGGATAGCTATGGCTTTGCCATTTTGGTTCACAAAAATAGGGTTGGATGTGGCTGACAAAGTGATTATCTGCAGTGATGAAATAGATAAGTAGTTGAGCTGTATTTTTAGGATCATGTAAGGTACAAATTGAGTTCCTGGAGTTATTTGCCTCAGTGTTAAGTGCTGTAGTTTTAAATCCCAGTCTGGACCCACACACACTTATCAATGAAGCCAAATGTAATTTTCACTATGGTATAATAGTTAAATAATAAAACTTTTAAAGCGCTCCCTATACTTATATGTGAGGTTTAGCTTCTAATGAACAGTTTTATACAATATTTACCGTACCACAAAATTATATAGATGATAAATTTAAAAGTACTTAAATTTTTCTGAGAATTAAATGGGTAGTGATTTCCAATCAATGTTGATTTTAGGAAATGCTGGAGCTGCTTGCAGACAAAAGCTTTTGTTTAGTGCTCTTCTTGTAGATCAGACAAGCCAAAACATAAAAGACTCAAAGTGACAATATTTATTCACAATAAAACACTTACTGGAAGTGAAACATTCATATGCTCATCAGAAATATTGTTGTTCATTAAAAAAATTTCTAGTAATCTCTGTCGTTCCAGGTCCAATAACCACCACTGTTTGCTACCATGCGCTCTTGTGTCCGGACTTTTAGTGTAAGCAAACCATCACCACATGAAGTATTCTGTTTCTTACGCATTTTATCTTTGGCTATACAGACTTCTTCAAGGGTATGTTGATTATTAACCCCTTGAGTGCTAACGACGGCTCTGAGCCATCGCAGAGTTTCCCACTCAGGTGCTAACGACGGCTAAGAGCACTCTCCCACCTTGAGGGAGATCTGAGGGCTCCCACCCGCTCCGACCCCGGTGATCGGGCCTGTATAGTGACAGGTATTGCAGAGGCTTCACATTTTGTGTGGTGACATCACGTGCAATGACGTGATGACGTCACCGCGCAACTTTATTTAAAAAAAAACAATGGAGAGTATAGGGAAAGGGGGCATGCTGCTTAGAAGCCTGTATCTCAGGCATCTAAGCAGCTACAGGCCCCCAAGACCCACCGTTGAAAAGGTAACCTTTCTAATGGTATAAGTGTTAGGAATCTGGAAAAGTTGCAAAAAAAAAAATATTTAAAAAAGTTAAAAAATAAAAACCCCTCAAATCAGCTTAGCACCCAGGTGGGAAAGTGCTTAGCACTCAAAGGGTTAAATATGGTAAAGAAAACTATTCTTTTGTCAACAGAAGTCACTGCATGCTGAGTCTCCTCTTAACCTTTACTATATAGAAAGGTGCTGCTATTGCAACACAAAGTAATATGCAATGGTAATCCATCCTCTGAATCCACAGTCTACCCCACATGCTTGACAATTAATATAACAACGCAAACTTTAATTGTCAACACATTCACCATTTAATTTCCAAAATGTTTAGAATTATTTAAAAACAGTGTTTAAAAAATAAATAAATAAGAACATTAATTGAATAGGCATTTTATAGAGTAGATCTCTCAACTATCTGGTTAACCAAGGAATAGTTTTGTTTTTACAATATTGTGTTCAAAATTTTCATAGATAGAAACTTTTTATCTCATGTAGTACATTCCCTCTTTAAAATATTATAACAAACCATTTTGCACCACTTTAAAAAAAATATGCAGACAAATTACTGTTTTTCAATTATTCTGTAAAGTTTTTTCACTAATAGGCTTTTCAACCTCCATCTAATGATGTATTCCCAACTGATTTTACTTATATTTTACAATAGACAAACATCCAGCAATATATGGTCTACTTGTTCATAAAACAGTCACATATATCCCATATCATTGCCATTTCTGGTAAAATTCCTTCTTTCAATATTTGTTACAGAAAGGGCAGCTTTTTTAAAAAATAATCTCTCTGTGGTATTAATTATTTTCTGCCACTCTCCTCATGCTAGCCATTACTTTTAATTCTTTAAAAAAAAAATAGGTTTCTTAACCACAAGGGCTCCAAAGCTAACTTGCAGCTTCATAAATGGAACCATATGTCTTCTCATTGGTAGAATACTAGCATCCAATACTGATTCAGTCTTCTGGGATGGTGAAATGGAAGATGGAGTTTTTCCTTATTGAAGCAGAGCCTGATAAAAAATGTATGGCTTCACTAGATGTAAGGCCATCATCTTTAGTGCCTAACACTGATGTCTTAAAATATATCACATTCTCAATACTTTAAGTAATTACATTTAGCCATCTATACATGTTATAGGTTGTTTGAAATACTTTACGATAAAAAAAAAACAGAACACAAGCTCACAATCGTGACATTTTAATGTCAGTTTGGCTACTTCCTTATTTAATTTGTTAAATTATCGTAAAAAAAATATTGCCACTGAATGTTGTTCCCATGCTGAAAAAAATAGCTTGGCAGGTTTCTAAATGCTTTTTCATTTAAATGTTATAACCTCTGCCAGTTAAAGGCACATTAAATATTTAAGATTTTAATAAAAAAATAAATAAGTATGCATAATAGAAAAACAAGTTCCAATATAATTTCATTCTATATTTGCCATCTTTTCATATCATTTAACTAAAATAAATGTTGCTTTTCTAATTCTGATAACTGATGTGCACTGCATACTTCAAAAGCCTAACCCTGCCACAAATCATTTCCCAACTGGCCTTAGCAGGTAATGAGATAAGGAACTGCAAAACAATATAAGTTCTGCTAGCACAATCTCCTTGACTAGCCTTCTCTTTTGCAGTAACCACTCTGGATTGGCTCCTCCAAGGGGATGAGCTGTGACAATTGAAAAACAGCTTCAGAAAAAAAAGTTCACATCTGACTGGTATTTTATGCCCCTTTAAGTACATCTATATGATATAATTTGTAATAAATAATACTCCACAATGTTCAATGTTTGTCTGTGTAGTTTTATAATCCTAGCAGAGGGACTGGACATATAAACAGACTGTCGGTTTCTTCATCCTTCTATTCAGTGTTGAAAATAAGATGGACTCTGATGCTTTTAATGCTTTTTAAAAGATGGTTATATCAATTGAAATGCATATAGCTGCCATAATTTTTAAAAGCTACTCTTGTTTCTAATAAAATAAAGCAAGCTTTTAGAGTTGTTTTGTGTGGAGCCACTCATGGATTTGAATAAAACAGGAATTTGTTCAACTCATCTTGTGAGTACTTTCCATCTAGTATTATTTGTTTGATAAAACAGAATTCAATATGGAGTCATATTGTATCTTTGTGGAGAAAAATTAAGATTTAAACCTGGCAGACAGGTGGAATACTGAAAACTTAAAGGTTAGATATTCTGCTTTTAGAAGATGTTTCCTTCATTTTAGCAACACTGGTATGTGTTTGTTATTTTCTACATACACACTACAAGTTGGATTGTGCCCCAAAGCTGGCACCAAACAATTAAGGGATACACCACAATTTTCATTGTTTTCTTAGCTCAACATTACCACAGTGTCTATGTAGTTGTATAATGCTGCAGAGGTACTGGTCATTCAAACAGAGTTATGGTTTCATTCATAAGGATAACTTTCTATCCAGGGATGAAAATATGATGACCTCAAATGCTGCTTCCCACACAAGAGACCATTTTGGCTTGTCCCTGTTTAAACAGTGCCTTTTGTTTTTCTATGGCATACCATGTTTATTATCATATTAATAAGTCAACAAATGCTATTGATCACCTTACAGTTTTATGAAGTTTTCTCAAGTTTGCCTTTTATAGACCACTGATATATTGTAATATATATAGTAGATGTGGAACAAAGCATTCAATGGTCTTGAAATATATTCAAACTTTAGTTGTATTTGCAAACAACGTTGGTCTGATGAAGGGGTGCAAACCACAAAATGTCACTGAAAAAAAACCCCTCAAGTTTGAATATATTTCAAGACCAGTGAGTGCTTTGTTCCACATATATTATCTACCTGCCTCTTAGCGCCCTGGCATTTGAATACAGTTAGTGTGAGTGCACTTAACCTACCTCCTGTTGTAATATATATATATATATATATATATATATATATATATATATATATATATATATATATATATATATACAGGGAGTGCAGAATTATTAGGCAAGTTGTATTTTTGAGGATTAATTTTATTATTGAACTACAACCATGTTCTCAATGAACCCAAAAAACTCATTAATATCAAAGCTGAATAGTTTTGGAAGTAGTTTTTAGTTTGTTTTTAGTTATAGCTATTTTAGGGGGATATCTGTGTGTGCAGGTGACTATTACTGTGCATAATTATTAGGCAACTTAACAAAAAACAAATATATACCCATTTCAATTATTTATTTTTACCAGTGAAACCAATATAACATCTCAACATTCACAAATATACATTTCTGACATTCAAAAACAAAACAAAAACAAATCAGTGACCAATATAGCCACCTTTCTTTGCAAGGACACTCAAAAGCCTGCCATCCATGGATTCTGTCAGTGTTTTGATCTGTTCACCATCAACATTGCGTGCAGCAGCAACCACAACCTCCCAGACACTGTTCAGAGAGGTGTACTGTTTTCCCTCCTTGTAAATCTCACATTTGATGATGGACCACAGGTTCTCAATGGGGTTCAGATCAGGTGAACAAAGAGGCCATGTCATTAGATTTTCTTCTTTTATACCCTTTCTTGCCAGCCACGCTGTGGAGTACTTGGACGCGTGTGATGGAGCATTGTCCTGCATGAAAATCATGTTTTTCTTGAAGGATGCAGACTTCTTCCTGTACCACTGCTTGAAGAAGGTGTCTTCCAGAAACTGGCAGTAGGACTGGGAGTTGAGCTTGACTCCATCCTCAACCCGAAAAGGCCCCACAAGCTCATCTTTTATGATACCAGCCCAAACCAGTACTCCACCTCCATCTTGCTGGCGTCTGAGTCGGACTGGAGCTCTCTGCCCTTTACCAATCCAGCCACGGGCCCATCCATCTGGCCCATCAAGACTCACTCTCATTTCATCAGTCCATAAAACCTTAGAAAAATCAGTCTTGAGATATTTCTTGGCCCAGTCTTGACGTTTCAGCTTGTGTGTCTTGTTCAGTGGTGATCGTCTTTCAGCCTTTCTTACCTTGGCCATGTCTCTGAGTATTGCACACCTTGTGCTTTTGGGCACTCCAGTGATGTTGCAGCTCTGAAATATGGCCAAACTGGTGGCAAGTGGCATCTTGGCAGCTGCACGCTTGACTTTTCTCAGTTCATGGGCAGTTATTTTGCACCTTGGTTTTTCCACACGCTTCTTGCGACCCTGTTGACTATTTTGAATGAAACGCTTGATTGTTCGATGATCACGCTTCAGAAACTTTGCAATTTTAAGAGTGCTGCATCCCTCTGCAAGATATCTCACTATTTTTGACTTTTCTGAGCCTGTCAAGTCCTTCTTTTGACCCATTTTGCCAAAGGAAAGGAAGTTGCCTAATAATTATGCACACCTGATATAGGGTGTTGATGTCATTAGACCACACCCCTTCTCATTACAGAGATGCACATCACCTAATATGCTTAATTGGTAGTAGGCTTTCGAGCCTATGCAGCTTGGAGTAAGACAACATGCATAAAGAGGATGATGTGGTCAAAATACTCATTTGCCTAATAATTCTGCACTCCCTGTATATATATATATATATATATATATATATATATATATATATATATATATATCAAAATAACAAGAGTATTGCATTGAGCAATGATACTTTTATATTGGACCAACTATACATTTATAAGTTGACAAGCTTTCGGAAGAGTTCCTTCCTTTATAAAGGCTGAAGCAATACTGACCAATTAATGAATTGGTCAGTATTGCTTCAGACTTGATAAAGGAAGGAACTCTTCTGAAAGCTTGTCAACTTATAAATGTTTAGTTAGTCCAATAAAAAAGTATAATTGCTCAATGCAATACTCTTGTTATTTTGATATCTAAATCTCTGGACTAACACGGCTACCCCAATCAACGTATATGCTATATTTGCTTGTTTTTAATGTTACATATTTCATAAAATGGTAATGAATAGAATGTGACATATATATATATATATATATATATATACACACATACATATATAAAATACAAATTTGCTCTTCTTGTATTTTCCAAAGGTGTATTGCAAAAAAACAAAAAAAAATATAATAGTAATGTGTGTATCTAATCTTACATGAATGTGGTGTCATCTCATCAAAAATGTTATAAACTTTCCTACAATAAAGAAGTATGAAGTGACTGTGATAAGCAATGATTTATATTTTTCAATATTGCAAAGATAGTATAAAGCTTGAAGATTTAAAATGTTTTAAATTGAATAGGCCAAATATTTTTATGGCATCTTAGTTGTTTAACTTTTTAATTGGATGCATACCCTTTTATTTTTAATAGGAGTACTTATTACATTTCTTTTAAATGTAATTGTAATTAATATATTATTATTTCCCTATATTTTTAAGTATATGGAATGATGAATTAATTTATGGGAAGTTTTTACTTTTTACGCTAATAAAACCTCAATGGAATAGGAAGAAAAAAAAAAACAAACAAAAAAACAATAACAAGAACAGAACTTGTTTAATGTTGTAATCAATTGGAGTCTGCATCTAGATAATACACTTATTTTATATTAATCCTCTTTTCAATGACAATGTTCTTTCATCAGTAAATGTGCTTTCTCAATTTCTATGTGTTAAATGTCAGAATGTCATGCATATATCACAGAGTCTTTATGTCTACTTTCCATTAAATGAATAGTCAATTTCACTTAAAATCAAAGGTTTGAAATTTAAAAATTTAGAGGCAAGGACATCATCTCCTGGAAGCATAAAGATTTATTATGCTTTGTAATGCTGTCGAGAGTCACCTTTTCAAAGAAAATGCATTTTGTATTGGATAATTAAGAAATCAATTTTCTTGAACAATACCAAAATCTGTGTTTGAATTCATGGCCATTTTGCCTGGAGCTGTATAAATGTAGAAAAAAAAGCAATGCTGTGTTGTGTTAAAGAAAAGTAAACATGAACTGTGCATATTTTGTTCAGTATTTATAATTATAGGCAACAGAAAATTTCCAGTATTTACATATATAGTATGTCAAAAAAACATAGTAAAAAATAGTGTCTCCGTATGCCATTTCACAAGATTTCAAAATATTTGCTTTTTTAAACATGAATATCAGGTCATTCTAAAGATTAAAATGGTTTGCTTAACCTCTAAACCATGGCTAATTAGATTGCATATAAAATATATATATATATATATATATATTTTTTTTTTTTGCTTGATGTTAAATTATATTTATAAGCTGTGCAATAATTTAGAATTTTCACTTAACAAGATTAATTTCATATGCCTGACAAATATGTCTGACAAATATTGTATCATTGCAGTCCAAAATCTAATATATTGCATTAATGGGACATGAAACCCCAAATTGTTCTTTCATGAGTGTAAATTTAAAAAAAAAAATCTTGAGTTTACTTCTTTTATGAAATTTACTTAATTCTCTGGAAATCCTTTGTTGAAAAGGTATGCTCAGGAGTGTGCATACCTTTTCAACAAATACTATTGAATAGTATAGCAATAACGATTGAAATTATTTTATGTTCTAACTGCAGATATGAATAGTACATCCAGTAATATGAACAGCACTGCTCTCCACAAATACCATAATAGACAAATGGCTTGATTACGAGTTGTGCGTTAGGGTTAAAAAGCAGCGTTGAGAGGTCCCAACGCTGCTTTTTAACGCCCGCTGGTATTACGAGTCTTGAAATGACAGGCTCACCGCTCACTTTTTTGTCCAGACTCGGAAATACCGCAAACCCACTTACGTCAATTGCGTATCCTATATTTTCAATAGGACTTGCATAGCGCCGGTATTATGAGTCTAACAAAAAGTGAGTGGTAGACCCTCTTCTGTCAATACTGGTACCGCAATTTAAAGTCAGTAGTTACGAGTTTTACACTACAACGTCGTAGCATAAAACTATTAACTAAAGTGCTAAAAAGTACACTAACACCCATAAACTACCTATTAACCCCTAAACCGAGCCCCCCCCACATCACAAACACTAAAATAAAATTTTAACCCCTAATCTGCCGAACCGGACATCGCCGCCACTATAATAAATATATTAACCCCTAAACCGCCGCACTCCCACATCGCAAACACTATTTAAATATTATTAACCCTTAATCTGCCTGCCCTAACATCGCCAACACCTACCTAAATTTATTAACCCCTAATCTGCCGACCTCAACGTCGCCGCCACTATATTAAATGTATTAACCCCTAAATCTAAGTCTAACCCTAACCCCCCTAACTTATTTACCTGTAAAATAAAACTTAACCTAAGTTACAATTACACCTAATGCTACGCTATAATTGAATTAATTACCTAAACTAAATACAATTAATTACAATTAAAAAAAAATATCTAAAGTACGGAAAAAACCCCCAGTAAATTACAGAAAATAATAAAATAATTACAAGAATTTTAAGCTAATTACACCTACTCTAATCCCCCTAACAAAATAAAAAAAGCCCCCCAAAATAAAAAAGCCCTACCCTACACTAAATTACAAAGAGCCCTTAAAAGGGCCATTTGCGGGGCATTGCCCCAAAGTACTCAGCTCTTTTACCTGTAAAAAAAAAAAGTACAATTCCCCCCCAACATTAAAACCCACCACCCACACAACCAACCCTACTCTAAAACCCACCCAATCCCCCCTTAAACTTAACACTAAACCCTTGAATATCACCCTACCATGAGACGTCTTCACCCAACCGGGCAGAAGTGGTCCTCCAGACGGGCAGAAGTCTTCATCCAAGCCGGGCAGAGGAGGTCCTCCAGATGGCAGAAGTCTTCATCCAGACGGCATCTTCTATCTTCATCCAGACGGCATCTTCTATCTTCATCCATCCGGTGCGGAGCGGGTCCATCTTCAAGACATCCGATGCGGAGCATCCTCTTCTTTCTTCGTCTGACAACTGAATGAAGGTTCCTTTAAATGACGTCATCCAAGATGGCGTCCCTTCAATTCTGATTGGCTGATAGAATTAAGGTAGAAAAAATCCTATTGGCTGATGCAATCAGCCAATAGGATTGAAGTTCAATCCTATTGGCTGATTGCATCAGCCAATAGGATTTTTTCTACCTTAATTCCGATTGGCTAATAGAATTCTATCAGCCAATCGGAATTGAAGGGATGCCATTTTGGATGACGTCATTTAAAGGAACCTTCATTCAGTCGTCGGACAAAGAAAGAAGAGGATGCTCTGCGTCGGATGTCTTGAAGATGGACCCGCTCCGCGCCGGATGGATGAAGATAGAAGATGCCATCTGGATGAAGACTTCTGCCCGTCTGGAGGACCTCTTCTGCCCGGCTTGGATGAAGACTTCTGCCAGTCTGGAGGACCACTTCTGCCCGGTTGGGTGAAGATGTCTCACAGTAGGGTGATCTTCAAGGGGTTAGGGTTTTTTAAGGGGGGATTGGGTGGGTTTTAGAGTAGGGTTGGTTGTGTGGGTGGTGGGTTTTAATGTTGGGGGTATTTGTAATTTTATTTTACAGGTAAAAGAGCTGATTACTTTGGGGCAATGCCCCTCAAAAGGCCTTTTTAAGAGCTATTTGCAATTTAGTGTAGGGTAGGGCTTTTTTATTTTGGGGGGCTTTTTTATTTTGTTAGGGGGATTAGGGAGTAGGTGTAATTAGTTTAAAAATCTTGTAATTATTTTATTATTTTCTGTAATTTAGTGTTTGTTTTTTTTGTACATTAGATTATTTTTTTAAAATTATAATTAATTGTATTTAGTTTAGGTAATTTATTTAATTATAGTGTAGTGTTAGGTGTAATTATAACAGTTTAGGTTTTATTTTACAGGTAAATTTGCCTTTATTTTAACTAGGAAGCTATTAAATAGTTAACTATTTAATAACTATTGTACCTAGTTAAAATAAATACAAAGTTGCCTGTAAAATAAAAATAAACCCTAAGATAGCTACAATGTAACTATTAGTTATATTGTAGCTATCTTAGGGTTTATTTTATAGGTAAGTATTTTGTTTTAAATAGGAATAATTTAGTGAATTGTATTCATTTTATTTAGATTTATTTAAATTAAATTTAAGTTAGGGGGGGTTAGGGTTAGACTTAGATTTAGGGGTTAATAACTTTATTATAGTGGTGGCGACGTTGTGGGCAGCAGATTAGGGGTTAATAAATGTAGTTAGGTTGTGGCGACATTGGGGTGGCAGATTAGGGGTTAATAAATATAATGTAGAGTTCGGTGATGTTGTGGGGTGCAGCAGATTATGGGTTCATAAGTATAATGTAGTTATTTTCTCTATATTTTGTGCGTAGTGGATGATTTTAAACTCACCTTTTACCTCCCGGTAATTTTAAATGTTGTTGTATAATATAATACATATATAAATGTATATATATATATATATATATATATATATATATATTTTTTTTTTTTTTTTTGTGAAGAACATTGGAATATAAAATATGCGTAACACACTACAGGGTTGTATCATATAGATATTTTCTATTTTACATTAAGATTATCATATACATATATGTATATATATATATATATATATATATATATATATATATACACACATTGGAATATAAAATATGCATAACATGCTGTGGGGTTCGTGATTTAGGTCTAAGTCTGTGTCGGGTTAGCACACATGATGAATTGCTAACTTCAATGTGCATTATTGAAATATCAAATATTAAAATTATTAATACAAATTATTGCAAATTATTATACATACTGTAGAACAGTGTTTTTCAACCAGTGTGCCGTGGCACACTAGTGTGCCGTGAGAGATCCTCAGGTGTGCCACGGCAGACTGACAACAGTGTGACATAATTTTTTAAACTTTGCTTGTTTTTTACTCCCAGTGCAGGGGTAGTTTGTAGGAGGCATGGCATAACAGCACAATACATACAGTATGTGTGTGTTTGTGTGTATGTGTATATATATATGCTGTATTAGGCTACAATGTGTGATTTTTTTTTAAATTTTGGGATGGTGGTGTGCCACAGGATTTTTTAATGTAAAAAAGTGTGCCACAGCAAAAAAAAAGGTTAAAAATCACTGCTGTAGAATATTCTAAATAATCCATTGAACACACACAAACATATATATACTGTCAAATAATTGTGCGTGTTTGTGTGTGTGCATGTTTATGCCTGTGTGTGTGTGGGTATACAGGTAAACTTCATTATATAAATAAATACATATTGTTATTTTTATGCCTACAGAATATATCTCTAATATATATCATTATATATGGAATATCATAATAGAGAATTTTCCCAATTGATCTGACACACACATGGCTTCTAAAACATTTAAATTGTTTGCAGTGCATTCTTCATATTTCTTTACATGTTGAGCACCTTTATTTCAACCAAATGCTTAATTATTTTGTAGCAATGCTAGCTTTGGCATCAGAACTACTATTAAGAAGAGGCTATGCAAATATTACTATCAGAAGAGATTTTTTTTTCTGTAACCTGATTATTTTTTAAGCATGTGTTTGGGAATGATTTTTAAGAGGTTATTTTATTCCTTATTGAGTTGGTGTTTAACGGAACCCATTATAATAAAAATAACTGGAAAAATTAGTAAGAGGGAGAAGAGATTATAGCTAGAGATCTTTGTCAGTGAAAAAAAACATTTAACAGCCTCCCAGCAGGCACCTTGAAGCTGCACTGCAGTGATATCTGAAAAGGCTTCTTATTTTGTTTTTATTTTAAATGGCTTTTACTATCTATCCAAGATAATAAAACAAAAGGAAATAAAAATAATACTTTCCTATACTACTGAATTACAATCTTCACACAAAATGACTAGAACACCTTGGATAAACAAGAGACAATGGAAGCAGTGTGAGTGGAAGAGAACAGTGTACTCTGAGTTTGTATTCTAAAGGGCATGTATACAACTGTAGCTTCCTATAGAAATCATTAAAGGCAAACCTCTTTAAAAATGCTCAAATTAATGATAATTGCAAACACATATGGCAGTTTTCCTTCTGGCTTTAATGTCTTAAAAATGGGCCTTGCTGATGTAACAAAAGTCATCTTAGACTTTAATTAATATACATATTTTTATTATCAGTTATTCAAGTTTAAAAATGCAGTAGAATATTGGTCAGTGTATCTTGATAAGCAAATTCTGGAATGTGTAAAACAGCAAATCATATTCCAGATAACACCTAACTATTAATACTATATTAATACTATACTGTATTACATCCCCTTCCTTTAAAATTACATGTGAAATAAAATTTAGCACTGTTACTATGGGTTTCAGTGATGTGCCTTGAAGTTCAAATTTATGCATATGCAATGCATTCTAAATAAGTTTTCTTCAAAAAAGTTATAGGACTTTATTTGCTCATTCCTATGGATATATATACTTTAAATGACCTCTAATGTTACATTAACCCTGGTACCTAGATTAAAAAAGGCATCATTTACATTTGTCTTATTAGTAGTGTTAATGATAGAGATAAAAATGTCAGATAATAAATCTTTGAGATATTCAAATTTAAATTCAATCCCCTCAATTCCCTTTGAATACAGTCTCAGACAACAGACTTTATTAATGAATTTAGTATGTGGCACTGTGCCTGGTTATTTAATATATTTTTCTAAATCAACATCAACTGTTCCAGCTGGTATCACATATTTAGTTACATTATATAATATATTAACTGTGAAAACTTGGCATGTTCTAGAAGTAAAACTAGAAATTCTCAGCTGTAAAAATGTTTTTTTTCTCTGCTAAGGTCCATATTAAAGAAAAAAATCAATCTTACAGACCAGTATATATGCAGCATTTCAACTAATACCATATTCGACATGCTTTCATCATATAACTTCTCTTGCTAAAAACAAATAACCATGCTGCTAGCATAAACCAAATATTGCTTACTAAAAGCTAGATTACAAGTGAAGTGTTATTTATCTCTGTCGCTTATGCATTAACTGCTCCCGACTTCGGCTTTTTCCCGCCCATTGTGTACCGTGCATATTACAGGTTGAAAGTAAAAAGGTTTTACTCGTACATGAACACGATGCATGAAAAAAAAACTAAGTTATAATATTGAGACGAGTTAACATATTCTCCCATAGACTTCAATGTAGTGCGAAAAATGCAAAAGAAAACCCAAAACTGCAAAAAAAACACCCAACAAGTCACACAAACCCAATCGCATTTTCTCAAGTGCGCTAACGAACATAAATATTAATATTTTACATTTCAATGTTCTTCACATATAAAAATATGTTTTATTTATTCTAATACAAATTTCTATATATATATATATGATATTTTGGTAAAATATATATCTATACCTATATCCTGTATATATGTATGTATGTATATATATATATATATATATATATATATATATATATATATATAAAACTATACAAAGGAATATGTATTAGAAAATACTTAGAACATATTCCCCTATCTAAAGAACATTGGAATTGGAATATATATTTAAAGTACAAACACACAGCTAGATTTAGAGTTTTGTCGGTAACGACCCGCGTATCTAACGCTGGCTTTTTTCTGGCCGCACCTTTAAAATAACTCTGGTATTGAGAGTCCACAGAATGGCTGCGTTAGGCTCCAAAAAAGGAGCGTAGAGCATATTTAACGCAACTTCCACTCTCGATACCAGAGTTGCTTACGGACGTGGCCAGCCTCAAAAACGTGCTCGTGCACGATTCCCCCATAGGAAACAATGGGGCTGTTTGAGCTGAAAAAAAACCTACCACCTGCAAAAAAGCTGCGTTCAGCTCCTAACGCAGCCCCATTGTTTGCTATGGGGAAACACTTCCTACGTCTGCACCTAACACTCTAACATGTACCCCGAGTCTAAACACCCCTAACCTTACACTTATTAACTCTATTCTGCCGCCCCCGCAATCGCTGACCCCTGCATATTATTTTTAACCCCTAATCTGCCGCTCCGTAAACCGCCGCTGCTTACATTATCCCTATGTACCCCTAATCTGCTGCCCCTAACACCGCCAACCCCTATATTATATTTATTAACCCCTAATCTGCCCCCCACAACGTCGCCTCCACCTGCCTACACTTATTAACCCCTAATCTGCCGAGCGGACCGCACCGCTATTATAATAAAGTTATTAACCCCTAATCTGCCTCACTAACCCTATAATAAATAGTATTAGCCCCTAATCTGCCCTCCCTAACATCGCCGACACCTAACTTCAATTATTAACCCCTAATCTGCCGACTGGAGCTTACCGCTATTCTAATAAATGTATTAACCCCTAAAGCTAAGTCTAACCCTAACACTAACACCCCCCTAAATTAAA
This sequence comes from Bombina bombina, assembly GCF_027579735.1. Classification (NCBI taxonomy): domain Eukaryota; kingdom Metazoa; phylum Chordata; class Amphibia; order Anura; family Bombinatoridae; genus Bombina; species Bombina bombina. The sequence goes on from NC_069502.1 coordinate 506,421,225, forward strand.
TATAATTTTAATCTAACGAAATAAATTAACTCTTATTAAATAAATTATTCCTATTTAAAGCTAAATACTTACCTGTAAAATAAATCCTAATATAGCTACAATATAAATTATAATTATACTATAGCTATTTTAGGATTAATATTTATTTTACAGGTAACTTTGTATTTATTTTAACCAGGTACAATAGCTATTAAATAGTTAAGAACTATTTAATAGCTAAAATAGTTAAAATAATTACAAATTTACCTGTAAAATAAATCCTAACTTAAGTTACAATTAAACCTAACACTACACTATCAATAAATAAATTAAATACCTATAATTATCTACAATTAAACCTAACACTACACTATCAATAAATAAATTAAATACAATTCCTACAAATAAATGCAATGAAATAAACTAACTAAAGTACAAAAAATAAAAAAGAACTAAGTTACAAAAAATAAAAAAATATTTACAAACATTAGAAAAATATTACAACAATTTTAAACTAATTACACCTACTCTAAGCCCCGTAATAAAATAACAAAGCCCCCCAAATAAAAAAATGCCCTACCCTATTCTAAATTACTAAAGTTCAAAGCTCTTTTACCTTACCAGCCCTGAACAGGGTCCTTTGCGGGGCATGCCCCAAGAAGTTCAGCTCTTTTGGCTGTAAAAAAAAACATACAATACCCCCCCCAACATTACAACCCACCACCCACATACCCCTAATCTAACCCAAACCCCACTTAAATAAACCTAACACTAAGCCCCTGAAGATCTTCCTACCTTATCTTCACCATACCAGGTTCACCGATCGATCCAGAAGAGCTCCTTCGATGTCCTGATCCAAGCCCAGGCGGGGGGCTGAAGAGGTCCATGATCCAGCTGAAGTCATCATCCAAGCGGGAGCTGAAGAGGTCCATGATCCGGCTGAAGTCTTGATCCAAGCGGGAGCTGAAGAGGTCCATGATCCGGATGAAGTCTTCTATCAACGGCATCTTCAATCTTCTTTCTTCGGGAGCCATCATCTTCCATCCGACGCGGAACATCCTCTTCTATCAGCCAATCGGAATTAAGGTAGGAATATTCTGATTGGCTGATGGAATCAGCCAATCAGAATCAAGTTCAATCCGATTGGCTGATTCAATCAGCCAATCAGATTGAGCTCGCATTCTATTGGCTGTCCGATCAGCCAATAGAATGCGAGCTCAATCTGATTGGCTGATCGGATCAGCCAATCGGATTGAACTTGAATCTGATTGGCTGATTCCATCAGCCAATCAGAATTTTCCTACCTTAATTCCGATTGGCTGATAGAATCCTATCAGCCAATCGGAATTCGAGGGACGCCATCTTGGATGACGTCATTTAAAGGAACCGTCATTCGGCTAATCACAGCAAGTATGAACCATTAGCATAAAATGTATCAAGCAGGCAAAAAAAGGGGAAACATATTAAAGAGTTACTTGTACTTCATTGCAACATGTAGTGAAAAATGTTGCAAACAGAGATTACTCTGTTACTTGGTTTCTTAAGGAGTGTATTCCATTTAGAAAGTTAGACTCGATAGTCCAAAGATACTTATCAAGTGACTCCTGGATATTCGGTTCTCCGTTACATCCTTATGTCATCGCCTGATCTGGATACAGCAACTTGCTTCTTATGGGGATTCCCAGACTGTATTTACAGCTAATATGGTTCCAGAAAGCTAATACAGCTAATATGGTTCCAGAATTAACTTGCTGTGATTACGCTAGTAGTATTCTATGGACATAGATCCCGTATACGGTTTACTATGGTAGCTGGAACCTTTTATTATATTGGTGCTATCCTCTGGTAAGGGTGTTGTCCATTAGTACGAAAGTGTAAAATAAGCCTTACATGTCATAACAACTTACATGTACTTTTTTGCTTATATTTAGAAGTATTAGGCATAGATCCTCAGGTACTTACCTCATGATAACATATAACCAATCAGTTTGGGTTATCCTCTGAGAGAGGTGTTGCCAATACTTGTTGCTGTCTTCTTAGTTATTTTGTATGGATCCCCTCCTATATCCATGGTAGCAGATTCCTGTGTATTCACAGGGCTACCCACTGGTTTGGGGTGTTGCCAAATAACTTTGCTATAACTATATTTAGGGTTATTATTATTGCATCGTTAGCAACCAATGTGAGCTGGCCAGCTTTTTCTATGTGTTTTTTACATTTTGAAACACTTGATTTTTATTCGCACTTGTAATAAAACTCATTTATTAACTATCTATGTGTGGTTTGATTTAGGGGGCACAGCCGCTGATCAGGTTGCGCTGGGGTGGGGAGCACCATTTTTCATTTGAATACTTTATGGATATTTCTTATTATAGAGTTAAAAAAAAATTGGAGTGCTGAAATCCCTGTCTTTCTTTGGAGAGGACACTACTGTGTCCTCTTCGTGTTTCTCTCTATTGAAATAGTGAATCTATATGTGCATCAGGGTCTGCACCCATGTATATTTTCTATAAATTTTATTATCCTACTCCCCAATAATTTTTGTATATATTTATATATATATATATATACATGTGTATGTATGCAGTTCTATGTTAAAGCCCATATGTATATGCATGCAGTTCTATGTTAAAGCCCATATGTATATGCATGCATTTCTATGTTAAAGCCCTTTGCAGTTCTTTTTTTTTTTAACAACTGAGACCTCATATCTTTGAGCCCTTATAACTTTGTATTGCATTTAAAGTCATTTGTATTAGATGGTGTTATTATGAGTGGAACTGTACTGTTTATTGTATGTCTCATGTGTTTTGTGCAACTTTGTAACTGAGCAAAACAGTTAACCAGAGCTCTGTAGTCACGCTTACTGGGCATACATTAAATTCAATTGCAGTTGAGCGAACGTTTTTACAATAGATTCCAGTAAAACATTATCATCTGTAAATATATCTTTGCTAATAAAATCAATATTTTGGTAGCTCCAAAACCAGTCCTTTTCTGTAATAAGGATCAAACCCAATTATGCGACATTCCCCTACAGGGAGTCACACTCCTGTATCTGTATATGAATAATATTATTTATCAAACATATAAAATAGACACTTTTGATTGGTGTAATATGTGCAAAAGAGGTTAAGTAACTGGTGGAATGCTTCAGAGCTTGATTCCTAGGCCTGATTTATTTAAGGAGATTCTCCCACATTTATAAATTGTTAATACATTCTAGAAACTTGTTCATTACATTGGTAAATAAGACACAGAGTTTAATCTAAACTATTGCTTTCACATGGGGATCTGTAGCTGTGTGCTGTCATTCTGGAAAATAAAGAAACCAGATTTCTCTTAGCAGATTTAGGTTCTGCAACTCTGAAAGAATTAAGGAAGGAAATTAATTTCTCAGTGGATAGAGTATGAGCATTTTTATAATTGGATAGTAGTCACTGGCCTAAGGTCTGGTTTACCTAACTGTATTATTTAACAATTGCCTATATGCTAACCATTCTTGAATTACATGCAGTTACTTGTCTCAAATATATACAGTATATATATATGTATATATATATATATATATATATATATATATATATATATATATATATATATATATATATATATATATGTATAAATATATCTTTGAGAAAATGCCCCCCCTCGAACTTGCTCCTGTTTCTTCTCCTATGGATTATTTTTAACCTTCATAAATTCTAGACATTTCATTATTTTTAAGTGCCCTTTCAAAGAGTTACTAAATCTGAAGTAGTGTCTTTTCACTAAAGTTTTCTCTGACTAAACTTTGCTTTCCCCACATGAGCTCCCAGAAATTTAACTACTTTAATGTTTTCAGTAATATTAATAACTAATCTCTCCTTAGTAACCGCCTCTTGCTGAGTTTACATAGTTGCTGATAATGAATTATTGGTAGCTGTTAAAGGGCCATTATACACTCATTTTTTCTTTGCATAAATGTTTTGTAGATGATCTATTTATAAAGCCCATAAAGGTTTTTTTTTTTAAAAAAAATGTATAATTTTGCTTATTTTCAGACTCCTAACCAAGCCCCAAAGTTTTATTTGAATACCGTCAGCTACCTTCTCCAGCTTGCTCCTTTTTGTGTAAAGGGTCTTTTCATATGCAAAAGAAGGGGGAGGGGAGAGTGTCTTATTTCCCACTTGCAGTGGGCTTTCCAACTACCTTTTCAACAGAGCTAAACTGAAAGCTTCTAAGTATGTTTTTAAACCATTTTATACTGGATTTTTATATCAGTATCTGTGCATCTTATTCTTTATAGTAGTGTCTATTACATGCAGTTATATGAAAATGAGAGTATACTGTCCCTTTAAGTTTCAATTTTCCTTTATAAGAGTTAAATGTTTGATTTTTAAAAGTAAACATTTATTGATGGTTTACATAGTACATTTTTTCTCGCTTTGCACTTCCTAAATATCAACAGCTTTTTAGAATTTTAGGCTCCCATTGAAATCAATAGGATACACTAAACAATCATTTGCAGCAGATTTATTCTGCACAAATTATTGTTTTACCACTGCTGAACTTGGGCCAAAACAAGAAAGGAGGTAGTAAGGAATAACGATATGGTAAAATGTTATGGAAATAAATGCTAGAAACAAATATTACAACCATTGTGTTGTTTAGATTGATCCCTTCGTAGAGTGTCTAAGGACATGTGTAAAATTAACCATTCTGATGTGGTTAACCAATCTGAATCCCATTTGTATGCGGGCAAGAAAGGCATTTTGGGAAAGTAATTATTTTAAGTGCTTTCATTCATTGAGAAAACATTGTTTTCTGATTTGGAAAATTCATCAGGGATCAAAAAGAACAGTGTGGGGAGTTATTTGTTTATAAGAAGAAACTGTCAGCAACTGATATCATCTTCTATAACAGGATTTTAACAATTCTCATATTGCAAATTGTGAAAACACTAAGTTAAAAGGTTTAAAATACTTTGAAAACTTGCAAACTGTACAGAGTAAGGTGTTTGCTGAATAATGCCATAACAAATCAAACAATACAGAAATAATATCTAATATATAAGTTATAGAACATTTGGGTAACCTTGATAATACAATGGTCACTTTGAAATCACTTTCAATAAGCTTTGTTACAAAGGTTCAAACAAGACTTTTTTTAAGAAATCAAAATTCAATGATATAAAGGGCTATTGTAGTCATTTTAAAGCACAGAGTTAATCAAAAGTTTATTACATGCTCCAATTTTCATCAGTATATACCTATTAAATATAATTTAAGGTTTTAAAGATATTTGTTTCACAAATATTTCTAGCTTCCACTGCCCATTCAAATCTCTGATTTCACATCCAATTCATCTCTGAGTCGGAAGACCAGCATGTACGTCAGTGCCTGCTCATTCCAGCATTTATGCAACTCCTCTCGCCATCTACTATGAGGCAAATGCTGCAGAATTAAGGGAATATGCCAATCAAAACTTTATCCATTCCTAAGCGAGCGACTCAGTGGTTGCTATATCAACCTTTGAAGCATCCTGAGAGCTGAGAATGCACTGCATAAATAGAGCTTCATGGAGCAATACCTAACAGAACATCTTTTGTTTTTGTGCTTGCCCTAGTGTTTAATATATTGCACTTACATCTTGACTTTCTTATATCCTTTTTTTGATTGTGCATTACTCCTTTTTTATGCATCTATTTTAAAGGTTATTTTTAATAGTTATATGTGCACATTTTAATTAATCTTATATTATAAACTAAAAAAATATTTGCTATTTTTATACAGTTTCACAGTTATATAATTATATGTTGCTTCATTATAGTGGGCTTACATTTATATCTGTTATCATAAAATAATTTACTCTAAAAACATGCATATATGTTAATATCTAAAAAAATATATATAAATCATTTTATTAATATATGTATACATATATATATATATATATATATATATATATATATATATATATATATATATATATATATATATATATATAAATATATATGTTAATATTTGATGTTTTTGTTTATTATTGTGAGCAATAACTTAAATAGATCCTGCTGTAGCAGACTGCCAAAACTGACACGCTAGCAGAGCTGGTGTAAACACTTCCTAGGGAAACCAGTTCCTCTGCTAGCTTGTTAGTCAATGTTCCCTGTGTTCCATTGTTAGCATGCAAGCCAATCCTGATTGGACATGGGAAATGAAAAAACCTTAGTTTGGGACTATTTTGTTAAAATGAAAGTAAGATTTTTAGTATAAAAACATGCAAAACTATTAATTCAACCTTAATGAATTATAACATATGCAACATTAGGTCAACTGTTATGGACCTTTAAGGAAATTGTTAAATAGCATAAATTGGAACAAATTATTTTCAAATAAAAACACAGAGGATAAATGTATTACCTTTAAAACATTGTTAAACGAATATACACATCAACATATACCACATGGTTATAAAAGTAAAATAAATAAATCCAAGCCAATGTGACTAAGTAATAATGTGTTAATAGAAATAAGGAAAAATGTAGGACATTAAAATTTATTAAAGAAGATAGTACAGACTCAACATTCCAAGTATATATGTAATGTAAGAAAGCATTAAAAAAAAGCAATCAAATTAGTAAAAAATAAAAAAATAATTGCAAAGGATTCTTTGCAATTAATATACATAAATATGTGAAAAGGGTAGCATGATTAAGAGTGACAGAGAGAAGGCTGAGTTACTAAACCAGTTCTTTTTTCAGTATACACAAGAGAGGAACCAATGGAAGGAACATTGAAAAAAAAACTAGAACATACAAGACCATACTAATAACTGGGTTATCTCTAGAGGATATCAGAAAAAAAACTTGATAATATTAAGGTAAATACAGCTCTGGGTCCAGATGAAATACATACAAGAGTATTAAGAAAATTTAGGAAAATCTGTACTGTCATTTTTTCAAGACTCATTATCTTCAGGCTTAGTTCCCCATGATGGGACTAAAGCTGATGTGCTTTATCCAGGAAGCTATAGGCCAGTCAGTCTAAACAAGATTATGAGTTCAAATTAGAACGGTTTTAAGAGAAATATATCCTGTAAAACTAACCTTATTAGATTATATGAGGAAGGAATTTGCTGGTGCAATATACTTGGATCTTTGAAAAGGCATTTGATACAGTGCCACATAAGAGATTAATATACAAAATTAGGGGACTGGGAATAGCTGAAAATGTTAGCTCACGGATAAATAACTGTATACGAGACAGGGAGCAAAGAGCAGTAGTAAATTGATCACATTTTGGAAGGAAAAATAAGCAGGCAACCTATTATATTAATGGAACTAGACTTAGCAAAACAGGGGAGGAATGGGATTTGGGCATGCTTATAGATATCAAGCTAAACATGTGGGCCCAATGCAGGGCAGTGGTTTATAGGGCAAATTTGATATTAGTATGCATTAAAAGAGGCATTGATGCAAGGGAGGAAAGCATAAATCCCTGGTAAGACCTCACCTTGAGTATGGAGTGTAGTTCAGGGGACCAAGCTCCAAAAAACACATTGCAGAGTTAGAATAAGTTCAGAGAAAGGACACAGGGGAATGGACCATTTAAACTATAAGGAGAAGTTAGCCAAGCTAAGTCTTTTTTCTCTAGTAAAAAGGCACTCGAGAGGTGATATGATTACTCCATATAAATATATCCAAGGTCCATATACAGCATTTGGTGGAATTTCTGTTTATTTAATGCAAATTGTCTGTGACAAGAGGTCACAATTTAAGGCTTGAGGAAAGGAGATTTAATCTCCAGCCATGTAAACATTTTTTCACTGTAAGACCATCAAATTGTGGAACTTATTAACTAAGGAGGTTGTGAATGCCAGTACCTTAGATACATTTAAAAATGTCTTAGAAACATTTCAGGCTAGAAACAGAATTAAGGAATAGGATTACTTGAGTTAAATTAGTCACCTTTAATGGGATAAAGTTAAAATTAGCTGGAGCTTTTATTTATTTATAAAACCTACTGTGACAGGGCAACCCAAAATGTCTAATTAGTGAAGTTACATTTATTTCAATAAGTATATATTATAGTATGGAGTATATATTATTACAGGTTTAATATATTTAAAAAAAAAAATGCTAAGAACCTTATAATATTTATTTTACTAAAAGAAGATGAGACACACCATCATACATATTGTAAATCGCAATTACACAAAAAAGTATTTTGGGACTTCAGTTTTTTTTAAAAACTCATGCAATTAATCTCGGTCTCCAACAAACAAGGTTAAATACTGTTCATGACTCAGCAACTGCTGATAGAAATCCCATTTAAAAAGACAAAAGTACTGTAAATTACAATCATGAAAATGGGAAGATTACTTGCAAACACAATGAAAAAGCCAGTTTTACACTAATTACCTGCCAAGTTTTTTCCAAGCTAGTAAAATGCAATCAAAAGTATGTAAACAGTGTGTTAAATAAAATCCAATGTGGGATTTTGTGAAGCAATATATTTTATTATTATTATTATTATATGTTTTATTGAGGAGCACACAAAGATGTTAGAAACAGTAGTCACATAGTTATACATATACATGCACATATCTAAAAAAAGAGATAAGTAGAGAACAATGTGGCAGAGGAAACTATTATATATGTATCTGTCGAATACACTATAGTATAGGGATTGGCGAATGTTTCTAAAAATTCTAAATTTAAAATGAATTTTGATACATTCGTTCGTTTGAATCGAATTTCAAATGTTTATAACATTCTAACATTCTATTTTCGAATTTTCGTTTTCGAATTTTTCAATAAAATTCAAAAATATTTGTTCAAATAATATAATGTTTAGCTATGTATTCATTCAATTTTGAAATGCAATATTCGAATTTGAACGTGACATTCAAATTTGAATGTCACTTTCAAATTCGAAATAGTATTTCTAGTCTACAACTGTGTTTAATAAATAATAAATGTAATATTTGAATTTGAATGCTACATTCAAATTTGAATGTCACATTCGAATTCCAAATAGTATTTCTAGTCTAATGCTATTTTTTAAATGTAATATTCGAATTTGAATGCTACATTCAAATTAAAATGTAACATTCAAATTCAAAATAGTATTTCTAGTCTACAACTATGTTTAATAAATGCAATATTCGAATTTGAATGCTAAATTTGAATTTGAATGTCACATTCAAATTCGAAATAGCATTTCTAGTCTAATACTGTGTTTTATAAATGTAATATTCGAATTTGAATGTGACATTCAAATTCGAATGTGATATTCAAATTCAAAATATTATTTCTAGTCTAATACTGTGTTTTATAAATGTAATATTCGAATGTGACATTCGAATTTGAATGTCACATTTGAATTTGAAATAGTATTTCTAGTCTAATACTGTGTTTTGTAAATGTAATATTTGAATTTGAATGTGACATTCAAATTTGAATGTGACATTCAAATTTGAAATAGTATTTCTAGTCTACAACTGTTTTATAAATGAAATATTCAAATTCAAATGTCACATTCGAATTTGAATGTCACATTCGAATTCGAAAGTGACATTTGAAAACTGTAAATAACATTCGATAATAAAAATCTAAAATTTTAAGAAGATTCATTCTTATCAACTTTCTATTATGTAAATCAAATTTCTACAATAACATTTGTTCTAACATTCGAATCTGAATATAAGCACATTTGCCCATCCCTACTATAGTATAGTTCATTTGCTACAATACAACATAATAAACCTAAAATTGTAAATGTTCAATATCACAATTACAAAGAATATGTATAATTATGCATAGGGCAAGTACACCTGCATACAAAATATACAGCTTATAATTGTAAGAAAGCATATAGCATCTAAATGGTCACATAAGGCTAGAGTTAATAACAACCTCAGTTTTGAGATATATATATATATCAACAATTATAACTAACTCGCAGGAAAAAGATTCCCCCTTCCGTAAAACTAAGGGTAACTTTTAGTCCACTGAACTAATATTCTAAACATAGTGGGTGAAAAACTGGGATGCTAAAATTATAAAGGGCCCAATTAAGAACCAAGTAGGGACAAATCATGAAAACAAATAAACTATAACTTTACGCCTAATATCATACCTAAAAACACAACATTTCAGTGACCAGACATCTTAAGAACCTGATATAATATTTTCAAATATACAATAGATGGCAAACCTCAGTTGTTAGGTCACAAGATATAATACTAGGATTTAAGACAACTTTTGTACATGTAATCGTATGCAAGAAATAAAGTATTATCCCATGGTTACCTAGATAAGTAGTGATATGAGATTATAGGCACTATACCTAATCAAATATAAATGTATCAGTGATTATGATAGTATACTGATGAGTAGGTCAAGTGGTTGGATAAGATCTGGAACAGATCAGAATAAAGTATAGATTCTACAGATTTTACAGTAGACTACACTAAACGTCTAAGACCTCCTTTAATAACTAAATGTGTCCCAATGTCCAGACCTCTGACAACACATGTACAACATATAAATATAGGATGCTTTTATTATAATATGCATTATTATATTATATAGTGAATAGTAGGGATGGGCGAATGTGTTTATATCCGAATTAGAATGTTAGAACGAATGTTATTGTAGAAATTCGATTTACATAATAGAATGTTGATAAGAACGAATATTCTTAAAAATTCGATTTTCGAATGTTGTTTACAGTTTTCGAATGTCACATTCGAATTCAAATGTCACATTCGAATTCGAATGTCACATTCGAATTCGAATGTTACATTTGAATGTCACATTCAAATTCAAATATTACATTTATAAAACAAAATTGTAGACTAGAAACACTATTTCGAATGTCACATTTGATTCGAATATCACATTTGAATCGAATGTCACATTCGAATTCGAATATTACATTTATAAAACACAGTATTAGACTAGAAATACTATTTCGAATTCGAATGTCAATTTCAAATCGAATATCACATTTGAATCGAATATCACATTTAAAACACAGTATTAGACTAGAAATACTATTTCAAATTCGAATGTGACATTCAAATTCGAATGTAGCATTCGATTTCGAATATTACATTTATTAAACACAGTTGTAGACTAGAAATACTATTTCAAATTTGAATGTCACATTCGAATTTGAATGTCACATTCAAATTTGAATATTACATTTTGAAATCGAATGAATACATAGCTAAACATTTTATTATTAAAATGAATATTTTCGAATTTTATTGAAAAATTCAAAAACGAAAATTCGAGAATAGAATGTTTGAATGTTATATAAACATTTGAAATTCGATTTGAATGAATGAATGTATCAAAATTTGTTTTAAATTTTGAATTTTTAGAAACATTCGCCCATCCCTAGTGAATAGGCATATTATAGCATATAGTTAAAAAGATCTACAGAAGAGAGCAGCTTAGCATAAATCAATTACATAATAAAGTATATAAGATTCTTTAATTTAATCAGTATTTTCAATAAGTAATTTAGATGACCATATTATCTAAGATTGACTGTGCATAAATATCAATAAATATCCAATCCCAAGATCATCATGAAATTGCCCATTACCGACAGCAAACTTTTCAAACAAACCAGCAGAGCATCCTGTATGAATGATCCTCCATGAATCTGTATATTTGTATAAACATTATCATATTTGCCAAGGAGTGTCAAAGTGCTCAAAATGATTAGCCTCCACTGAAGCACTAGTTCAGAGAATCAGGCATTATACCCAGGTCCTGGGTGCAATAGAGAAAGCACAGTTGCTTGAGAAAAATAAAGGCCACACTAATGCTATTGGCGCAATAAGCACAAATACATATTGTTACTGGAGATGTCCAAGTAGGCTGTCTCCAACTGCATCCCTAGGTGTTTTTGCTTTGAGGAAGGTCAGCACAATTGCCCCACAATGCCAGGTTTAGAGCAGATGTAAGGCCTTCAATGAGACTTCCAGTCATCTTGAGCATCTGAACACTGCACATAACGATTCCTCCATGAAATATTAAAGAGCCTTTTGGTAATCAGGTTTAGTTGCACTACTATCACAGTCAGTTGAAATAACAGGGACAAGACCATTAGAAGCTCCCCCAGCTGTTTCACCCAAGAGCTTTGGAGCTGTCCCCCCAGCAGCAGATTCTCGAGTCGCATGAAGGTTAGTACAACTCTTCCTGCAGAAGCCTCACTTGTGTCTAAAAATGGAATGGATATGTAGGAAGAAAAGGCAGGGGAAACTTCTCAAAGTAGCCGGAGTTAAGAAGTAAGGATCTCATCAATTCACTGTTCAAGCTTCTGAAAATGATCCATTAGTAGCAGACATATCTGGTAATGTAAGAAGCGCTCCTCCATCTTCAATTATCTAGTAGTGACAAAGTATATAGTCAAAAACATAGGAGACTGGTAAAAATCAATAGCATGAAAAGTAAGTCAAGCTTGGAAAGTTACAATGCACACTTAGCATTGGGACATGACAAAGACCCAAAGGTACTCGGCTCTATTGCCTGCATTCAGCTTAATAATATTAAGGTAATCTGAGAGAGAATGTTTAGCTGAGTTCAGGCATATATATTTCAAAGCCAAATGACAGCTGAACAAGAGATTTTGTCAAGCTAAATCTTCTAAGCTGGAGCAACACTCAAAGCTGGGACCAGATATGGCTGCTGCCCAGAAGTTCCCCCCGTGAAGCAATATTTTTAACATTTTACTTCTGCCTTTGTATATAAGGATATAATAAGTTAAGCGCCTGATTCTCTAAAGCTCTCTGGTCTGGAGATATTCCATAAGATACCTCACCATTAATAAGAGGTCCCTCATGGATTGTTTTAAAGGCAATTTTCTTCTTGGAAACTGTGTACAGTATAATATTCAGTAAAATAGGCTGATGATTTCTCCCCATGCAAGTGAGTTTTTGAGAATGGGACCCTAAGACAAATTATACCACCACACCAAATCCAAATTGCTTCTAAATAAAATCAATTTAGATACCTTATTACTAAACTAAATTAAAAGCTCACTGTTTGAATTTAAAAGTAAAAAATAAATGTTAATTAATACAAAACATATTTTACATTTAATGATGGAACAAGAAGGTGGACATTAGTCACCACTAAAAAGGTTTTTAACATTTTTTTACAAGGTCTGCTTTTCTTTCCACCTGTGCTTCTCTCAAAGGATAATGCTGAAATCTGCAATATTTAATTGTACCTTATGCATTTGTCTCTGAATTCTGATGAATGTTTGTATGTAATCTTTTCTATTGAGTATGTTTATTCAGTCTGTCTGTTGGGTTATAATGTCTATTCTTAAACCTCCTACAGCTTCTATTTCTAGCCCTATCCATCATTGTATGTTCCCCTTTGTCTCCCTGTACTTATATCACTATTTCATTTATATTTATTTATTTAGTTATTTATTTATTTATTTTATATGTGTTTCTCCCCAAACACGTTAATATTACAAACGATTACCATCCTGGATTATAAACCTCAGCAAGCTAGTTGTACGTTGGTTTCAAGTCAAATGATGACTGTCTATTTTCTTATGTCTTTCAAGCAATGGCCTAGATTCAATTAAACTTCCCACAAGGTTACAAATTGAAAGTTGTGGAATTAATAAAGATTTGAACTTGCTCCTCATCACAGCTATGACATTGTAAGTTCAGTAACATTACAATCAATGGATTTGCATCTATTATGTTTCCAGTCACTCCTTTCCACAAAGAATGAGTTCCATTGCAAAAATGCCTTAGTCCTTAGAGAACAGTCTAACACTCTAAGATATGAAGTAAAAAAAAGGCAAATAAAAACAGCATTGTCAGCTTTGAAAATAGCCAAACTTGACAGCCCGATGAGAGCAGTAGAGTGTTTATATACATCTGCATGCTTGACTGTAGTTTAGGTGAAAAGCCCTAATCACTTCTTTGTTCTATCCAGTGAGACTATTTTACTCTAATAAAACAGAAATGGAAATACTTTACAATTATAAACATGTTGTAAGCTTCCAAAGTTTTGATGTTATAATTATTGTTTTTTGTGCTGTTAGGGTTCCTGGTTTGATGTAAGAGATATTAAGTAGTTAAAGGGACAGTCAACACCAGAATTGTTGTTTTAAAAGATAGATAATCCTTTTATTACCCATTCCCCAGTAATGCACAGCCACCACAGTAATATTAATATACTTTTTACCTCTGTGATTACCTTGTATCTAAGCATCTTCTGACAGCCCCCTGATCACATGACATTTTATTTATTATCTATTGACTTTTCATTTTAGCCAATTAGTACAGTGTCTGCCACAATTCACAGGCGTGCTCACAATGTTATCTATATGGCCTACAGGCAGTAGCTCTCCCCTGCTGTAAAAAGCAAATACAAGCCTTCCTAGGTTTAGCTTTAAACTAAGAATACCAAGAGAACAAAGCAAAATTGGTGATAAAAGTAAATTGGAAAGTTGTTTAAAATTACATGCCCTATTTGAAACATGAAAGTTTTTTTTGGACTTGACTGTCCCTTTAACACAACTATAGTTTCATGCTATAGTCTTGTTGCTATGGTTGCTGAACTTTTTTTTTTGTTTCTTCTCTCGTGTTTTGTTACTGATATGGGTCTTTTGTGCATGAATTTGGGGTAAGTTTTTACCGTTACAGAACCAGAGCGTAGCAAATAATTCCAGGTTAGGGCCATTGTCTCAGCACTGAATGAAATCCAGGACAAAACCACTAGTAATAATGTAAAGTAAAATCCAGAGATATGCAGCAGTCAGCAGTTAAATAAAAATGAATAATCAAGAATGTGCACCGCTCAGCAACAGGCAGATAAATACAGCACATAATCAAAATAAGAATTCAATTCAATTTGGGGGAACAATCAGGAGTAAGCCCTGAATCAATCAAGCTCTTGCCAGAGCAAAACAAGTGAGTAGCCAGATATTCAAACCGACCATAACACCTATCAGAAAACACAGTAAGAAGTTCACCCAGAACCAAATTCCTATCAATAATAGGTATCAACAGTTGTGGGAAAATTGTGTCAATGCAGAGAGAATGCAAAAAATAAAAAATGATGTGAGAAATGGGACCAAAAACAAGCAATACAATCATGACAACAAGAGCAACAAAACATGACATGTCATTAAGTAACCTGTTGGCATAGCATATATTTACACTTAAACAATTAAACTATCTTCCTTTTTTATCTTTAATCTTTAAAAGTGATAAAGTAGTACAGTTTTCATTTAATATTCTAAAATGATGTCCTATATAAAATCTATACTGTATAATATTTTTACTTTAAAATCATACCCCAGTATATCAAGTTATATCATTTTGTAAGTTTTTTTTTTTTAAAACTAGCAGTTCATTGATAACATATGTGCACATGCTGTTCTGGAAACATTCATATCAAAACTCTAGATTGATCAAGGCTACAGTTGTCAGTGAATTTCACACTTCCAAAGTCATTTCACATATTGCTTTCTTTTTTTCATCGTTCAAAAGCAAAAGTTGTAAATTGTACATTCTCATTGCCTTAGACTTCTGTTTTCTTTGATTGTGTCATCCACTGCTAGAAGAAAAGGCAGAATTCTGTAACTATGGTAATTGGCTTGTAACTTTTAGTGTCAGAATACTGCATCTATGGTAATTTTCTTGTAATGTTCAGTCTACAAAAGTAATAGATGATCACTACTGGGGGTTTTCACAGATTTAAAGACTATTTGTATAAGAAAAGAGCTTTGTAGATTGAAGCGTAACACTTTTTGAAACCTAATTGCAGGTAATCAAATGTTTCAAGCTTGTAAATAATGTTTTGTGCTTTGTTATCATTAATTAGAAACAGACAATTATATCACCTGAGAACTAAGGTTCTTTATGCTAAGAAATAGGAAGTATTTAAGGGAGTATGTCACCTCAGAACTACTGTGCATAGCTTTTCTTTTGGTGCTTACTTGGTTTGGGGTGAGAACTTGTCCTATTTTTTAAAAGAGCTTTAATTTTAGCAAAATTACAGTAATTTGAATGAGTTACAGTAGAAACAATGGATGTCTAACAAACAATGCATGTTTAGAGAGAATATTGGTCTAACAACCTTAAAAAAGTGTTAGTTTAGAATTAATATTTCCGATGTATCACTATTAAAGGGGCAATGTAATGGAAAAATAAAATGCTTTAATTATTGCCCCTTTTAAACTATTGGTGAGTTTACATAATTATTGTTCACTATAAGCCCCAAGATTATAACCAGATTAGCTAGTATAAAGTTATAATTACTTTTCACTAGGTTTATTTCATTCTTCGTACACATTTACATCTTAGAGATGTAATGTTCACCAGCTGAGTAGTTTTTAGAATATAATTATGACTCATATGTTTAAATAATATATTATTTCTTATGTTTTTTAAAAATATCTAATTAATATAAAATAGATTTCTTTATAATATTGATATATAATATTTCAATATTCAATAGATTTTTTTTCTATTTAGCTTTAGGTACCTTAATATAAGAAACAACCTATTTCTTAAATACTCATATTATTTTATAATTATTTGTGTGTTTATGTTTTAAAAAATGTTTCACATTTGGTAATGCTATTTATAAAGAACAAAGTTAGGGTCATTAATGACTGCATACAAAAAGTCAAAATCCATTAATGACTTTTATATAAACTTGTGCAAATTAATATTATTTGGCTACCACTTATATATTGTATATACGTATATATATATATGATGTATTTTATACATAGAACATTTTCCCTTATGTGAAAAACAATGGAAAGTAAAATATTTACAGTACAGTAGAAATTGGGGAACATTTTTCTCATTAACCGGAGATCTGATCTCTCATTATTTAATTCTAGCTCAAAGTGCTACAACGAGCTCAAGGTAGCATTAACCAGACACTTGTAATGGCTGGTTATTTAACGTGCCCCTGTGAATGGGCAAATGTGCCTCTTTACGGGGGCACGTTAAAACAGTGCTCCATTTATTACAATTAAATAAAAATATTTTTCATGTTTTCAGGTATTTGAGTAGACGGTAGACTCCTGGTTTATTAGTATTCAGTCATTGTACTTTTGGTATAACACTGTACAGGATCAGTTTTTACGAAGAAGTCTCTCAAAGATCGGGCCCTCCTATACCCCATGCGTGGAGGTTGTGTCTGTAACAACGGTAATGTTTTGTCCGTATTGATAATCTGCCAATGCCTATTGATAATGTCCGGTAATTAGAGTAAGTAGTCACAAATGTCATTCTATTCGTATCAGGGACTCTCATAGGTTTTTTATTGTCCCCCAGCAATTTGGCACACTGTCTGTTAAGAAGTTTATTAGGATAGCTGCGAGTATGAAAATGTTTTTTCATTTCATTCAACTGTTCCTCTCTGTTGCCCTCTTCTGTGTTGTTCCTCAACACTCTAAGAAATTGAGACTTTGGTAGCGCTTTTTTGAGTGTTGGTGGATGGCAACTTGAGAAGTGTAAAAGTGCATTACGGTCAGTATTCTTGCGTTACAGAGTAGATTGCAGACTACCCATGTTTTTATATAGCCTAACATCCAAAAAATCAATCTGTTAATGGTTGGAATGCATCTTAAATTTTAATGCAGAAGGGATTGCATTCAGTTCAGTGAACCAGAGTTCCAGTTCCTCTGTGGTTCCTGTCCATAATAGAAACAGGTCATCAATGTTCTTTTAAAAAAAGTGATGTTATTCACCTTAAACAGTTCAGTACCGAATTCCTTGAAGAAAGCCATAAATAAGTTGGCATAGGATGGGGCCACATTGGACCCCATCGCTGTCCCAGTAAGTTGTAGAAAAAATTGCTGCTCAAATTTGAAATAATTTGTAGTGAGGCAAATTTCCAACAATTGTAGGAGTACTTCAGCCGGTGGTCCCACATATGGATATCTATTAAGGTAAAAGGCAACAGCCTGTAAACCCTTCTGATGGGGAATTACGGTGTATAAACTTGTCACGTCCAACGTGACGAGTATGACCTCTTCACCAATCTCCCTCAAATCCATTAGAAGCTCAAGTAGGGTTGCAGAGTCTCTTAAGTAAGAAGACATATTTTGTACAAATGGTGGCAAAAAGCATCAACATAGGTGGCTATAGGTTGTTGTACCTCAGGACACGGACGGCGAACCATCGGTCAGCCATCCGAACAGCCCTCAAGAATGGCTCCTCTGAACAGCCCGTGGCATAGCACTTTGTGGATCTTCAGCATAAAGTCACTGACTTGAAATACACTATTATTGACCATGTCCCTCCAATGTGTAGGGGAGGTGACCACAATAGGATTCTGTTAAAGAGGGAAACAAAGTGGACCTTTTATTTGGACACACTAATCCCTAAGGGTTTGAACACCCATCTTGATTGGCAGGTTTTTCTTTGGGTACCTCCAATTATTTGATGAGACCCACTATCTATTCTACTAATTTTTTGATATATATACTTTTTGATATACATATAATTACTTTTTGACATATGTAGTTGTATTACATATATTTTTTCTCCAGTGTTCTATGCTTATTTTTTCTGTTATACTTTCTTTGTCTTTTTATTATTATTTTTTATTTTTATGCCTCTGTTTTATTTTTTCACATCTATATACTTTTTTCACACCTTTTTTCACACTTATTTGTCTTTTTTATTTATTTTTATTTTTATTTATATTTATTTTTATTTATTTTCATTTATTTTCTTTTTCATGCGTCTGCTTTTTTATGCTTTTGCTTTATTTTTTATTTTTTATGCCTTATTTATGTATTTTTTATTTTTATTATTATTATTTTTATGCCTTTGTTGTTATTATTTTTCTTTATGCCTTTGTTGTATTTCTTATGCCTCTGCTGTATTGTGGTTCGTATGAGGGCTTGATTTCATCCCCTCTCCTTTATACTGTAGGCTGTATGCTGTATTGATGCTCACACTGTCTTCACTCTTTTGTTGTAAATGTTACCATGGTAACCTGTGAGACTTAGTGTTGACGCTGTGAGACATTGAGTTCCTTATGTCTTTGCTGAATAGTATGGGCGTTAATGTTATAGGCTTTGTTTGTAATGCCAGTATGTTTCCCATATGTATGATGCAATTGAAACTGTGTTTTTATATTTATTTGTTCACTTAAAATTTCAGCACCGGCTATACACTGCCCCGGATGCTCACTCCAATGGAAGGGGCGGAGCTACTGGGGAGAACGTATAAATTTCTGGTGTCAGCGATGTCGAAAAAGGAAAAAAACAGCAATTCTTAGGTCTTAGGAACAGTGTTTAATTTAAAACAGCTCATAAAAACAGCTCAACGCATTTCAACGCTACAATGCGTCTTTCTCAAGAGTGAATAAAAGGCTTAAAATCAGCTGTTATCTTGCTGACACCAACAGCTTTAAATACACATTAGATATGTTCCAACTTCCAGTCTAACGGACGATGGACTCACAGATTAAACTTGTTTTCCCATATGAAAAACAAAAAAGAAAGTTTTATTTCCAACCAATGAATAATATTTTTCTTAAAAATCTTTAGATTATTAATCTAATAATAAAATATTGTTTACCAATATTGCAGCATTCTCATTGGGTGAAAATGAAACTCATTAACCAATTACAAAACCCCCCAAAAATTCAAAAAGGTAGTTCTGATTCAAGTAGTCCTTGGGTATAAAGTCCACAATCAGGTTCGGACCATCCTCGTTATGGTCACATATTGTATGTGCAACCAATCGTATAAAGGCTTGTAAAATCCAATGTTTACTTTTCAAAGTCCGATCACGTGGTAAAGGGCATCCAATGGAATTTCCGAAAAAACGGCATTGCAAATTCATCTTGTCTAGATAACTTTCTTAAAACAAGAATACTAGAAATGTACAACAATATTAGAAAACGGATAAACAGAATACGTTTGATGTAACATTTGAAAACAAGAACAATACAAAACATACAGCAATATAAGCAAACAAATAAACAGCAAAATAAGTTTGATGAAACATTTGAGATGTGTTATTTTTATAGCGTTCCATATATTAAAGTTCACTGTATACAAAAAAAATATTCCTGAAGATGTGTAGCAATAATCATGAGTGTAAACATTTTATAATTAATCTAGCCTGTTGACATCAAAACAGACAAAATATTTATAATAGAAAAATAATCATAATAAAAAGTGCAATTATATTTTCAAAAGACAATAGTGAACTAGTCTCATTCTATTTCATTATATAATTAATGTCCCATGAGATTTAGTGGGATGTGATTTATTGTGTTCATACTCGACAAACAATATTCAAAAAGAATAAAAAGGAACAGATTTGGTTCACTTGTAGTCCATTCATTTGCTATAGATATGTAATAGACCCTACTTTCTTATATAAAGTTAATTGACATTGTGCAAAAAGTGCTTGCTAGTGTTATTTGTGCAATTACATATAGGCTGCAACCCCAATGGCCATATGTCCTCAGTGTATGGATCCACCATAATTCTCTCTTATTTAGTTATTTATCTATTTGACCACCTCTCCAATGCAAGGTCAACTTTTCTATTCCTATCCATGTTAGATTGTTACCATCATACATGTGGCAGCTATTGCAATGTAGAGGTACCCCATGATTGTCATGATTCTTCTCAATCTTGTTGAGATGTTCTAGAATTCTGGTCTTTAAAAAAACAAGAGGTTTGTCCTAAGTATTGAATTTGATAGTTACAATGAAATAAATATATTACAATTTTGGTCTTGCAACAAATTAAGCTTTTGATCTCATATGATTTACCAGTTACAGCAGATGTAAGTGTGTGTAAAAACAATTAAAGTTGGATATCTGTATAGGTTTTTTTTAAGATTCATGCCCTTAATAAGCGAGGGCACCAATTTTTGTTTAAAGTTTATATCTTTACAAAAACTTTTTGTGGCTTTATTGGGATAATGCTGTTCAAGTGTTCGTCCTCTTTTAAAATGTGCCAGTGCTTTTGAATTATCTTTTTGAAATCCTTATATCAACTTTTGAAAGTGGTCACAAACCTAGGAAAATGGGCTCTAGATTAATCTTTCTTTTCCTTGTCTATTAAAAAAGTATCTCTGTTCTTATGTTTAACTTCCATTCTCTCTTTTTCTATAGTACTTTCCTCATATTCTTTTTGTTGGAACCTGTTTTTTTAAAACATTTGATTGATCCTCAAAATCTTCCAATCTATCACAACTTCTCCTTATTCTAGAGAATTGTCACTTCGGTATAGCTCTTAGCCAAGAGGTGTGATGGTTACTATCATGTCTAATATAAGTATTCAGATCACATTTTAAAAAAAAGGCTATTTTTTACAAAAATGGAGAGATCCAGAAAAGTAATCTGTGTCTTGTTAATTTCTGGCATTAGAACAATAGACATATCATTGGAGTTTAAATGAGAAATTAAATCAAGTAGATGTTGTTCCTCCCTCCCTCCAAATGCACAGCACATCACCGATGTACCTCCACC
Organism: Bombina bombina; assembly: GCF_027579735.1. Lineage (NCBI taxonomy): Eukaryota > Metazoa > Chordata > Amphibia > Anura > Bombinatoridae > Bombina > Bombina bombina. The sequence goes on from NC_069502.1 coordinate 506,442,700, forward strand.
ATGTCACCAGGCTCGCCCCTAGTTGACCACGATCCCAGTCCCACACATAAGTGTGTTCAAAATAGTCCATATATATGTTAGCATAACTGCGTGCGAACCTGGTGCCCATGGTGGTACCACATGTTTGAAGGTACTGTACATTATTAAACCAAAAAAAGTTATGGGTCAAAATATATTCAATAGCTTCAACTATAAATTCTAAAAGTGGGACAGCCAGTTCTGAGTCCTGTCCCAATTTCCATTTAACCGCCTCAATACCTTTTTGATGGTCTATAATGGAATAAATAGATGTTACATCCATACTAACCCAACAGAAATCACTCTATATATCTTTTATGATGTTCAATACATGTTTTGTGTCTTTAAGATATGATTTAGATGTTTGAGCATAGGATCCTCATGACTCTTGAGGTAGTAGAAAACTTCCATGATGTATATATACAAAATAATGCTAGACAAATTCAAGAAAACAAAACAGTACATTTTTTCATCAGATCACTCTACATCATCTAGAAGGCAACAACATCCTTTTCACAAGGACAACAGGGAAAGACCAAAATCAGACACACATCAGACACATACATCACCAAATTGGATGCATCCAAACAGATGTTCTCCGCTAGTAGAGACCCAAAGTCAGAGAAAAAGAGAAAGAACCCCATACACTTCAGGGGGGGGGGAAGAGGGGGAAGAGGAAAGCCACAGAAGGAGAAGACAAAGGGAGTAGGGATTCATAATATATCTTCTAAAGTGATCACTGACAAAGAAAAATCAATATTGTCTAAAGGTCTAAAATGTATTCCAACTCAGAGATTGAATATGTTTCAGCTTTTTATTGATGCAAAGAAATTTCTAAGATATCTCACTGTTAAACTTTTTTTTGCCAAAAAAGATACTATTTGTTACAAACCAGCAAATTCTGAAACTCACAAAGAGGATAATCGGAGATTAAAGTTTAAGAACAATTCTAACTCCTACCCCAGTCTTTGTAAAGGCTCAAATATAGAGGTCTTTGGGAAATTAATATTGAAAGAAATAGAAAACATTGAACAAAAACCGAAAAAATACAGCTTGAATAAACAGGAATTTGAAATTTATAAAGCACTAATCAAAAGGGAGTATATTTTTATCAAAGAAGCAGACAAGGGTTGGGGTATTCTCATCATGGCTCGAAAATACTATATGGAGGAGGCAAATAGGATATTATCAGATGGGAAAACTTATAGGATATTTAAAAGGAACCCTAAAATTCCATTCACAAGAGAACTTAATAAAGTATTGTTAAAAGCTTTAGATAGGAATACTATAACAGAGGATGAATATCATTTTCTCTATAAAACAGATTTAAAAAAAAACATATTTTACTTTCTTCCGAAAGTGCATAAGAGTTTAGAAAGATGATTGACTTTTTCCTTCAACCCTATGCTCAAACATAGAGCATATAAATCATATCTTAAAGACACAAAACATGTATTGAACATCATAAAATATATATAGTGGCAAGATGATTTCTGTTAGGTTAGTATGGATGTAACATCTCTTTATTCCATTATAGACCATCAAAAGGTATTGAGGCGGTTAAATGGAAATTGGGACAGGACTCAGAACTCACTTTTAGAATTTATAGTTGAACTACTGAATATATTTTAAACCATAACTTTTTTTGGTTTAATAATGTACAGTACCTTCAGACATGTGGTACCGCCATGGGCACCAGGTTCGTACCCAGTTATGCTAACATCTATATGGACTATTTTGAACACACCTATGTGTGGGATCATGGTCAACTGGGGGCGAGCCTGGTGACATGGCGGAGGTACATTGATGATGTGCTGTGCATTTGGAGGGGGAGGAACAACATCTTCTTGATTTCATTTCTCACTTAAACTCCAATGATATGTCTATTGTTCTAATGCCAGAAATTAACAAGACACTGATTACTTTTCTGGATCTCTCCATTTTTGTAATGGACAAAAATGTTCAAACCAAAACCTTTTTTAAAAAAATGTGATATGAATACTTACATTAGACATGATAGTTACCATCACCCCTCTTGGCTAAGAGCTATACCGAAGGGACAATTTTCTAGAATAAGGAGAAATTGTGATAGATTGGAAGATTTTGAGGATCAATCAAATGTTTTAAAAAACAGGTTCCAACAAAAAGTATATGAGGAAAGTACTATAGAAGAAGAGAGAATGGAAGTCAAACATAAAAACAGAGATACTTTTTTAAGAGACAAGGAAAAGAAAGATTAATCTAGAGTCCCTTTTCCTAGGTTTGTGACCACTTTCAACAGTGGATATAAGGAAATCAAAAAGACAATTCACATGCTCTGGCACATTTTAAATGAGGACGAACACTTATACAGCATTATCCCAATAAAGTCACTGTTAGGTGTCCCCTTCAGGGGGTAAGTGTCAGTGCAGGCCAAAGCCTGGGGCCTAGTGTACCACCTGAGGCATATGTAGACATGGGAATGACCCTTTGCTTTTATTACCTAAGAGTATCTGTCTTTCCTGTTTCTTAGGCCCTACATCTGTGCTAGTAAGTTGATCTCTTAAGTTTTTTACTCTTTTGTAAGCCATTAATGGTGGATTTTTAAAAATCTAAATTTCCTTATTGCACTCTCTTAATATGTGCCAGTGTCTCGTCACGATACTTTTAATTTCTTCACTGTTAGGATTAAATTGTGTGACTAGAATCAACTTACCTTATTGTGCCCTTTCTCTTGATCTTTGTTCTCTGCTCCTCATACTGCTAGTATGTTTATCAATTAGAGTACTTGGATATCCTCTATCTAAGAATTATTTCTGCATTTCTTTCATTCTTATTTGTTTAGTCTCAGGGTTTGTGACAATTCTATCCACCCATAGCAATTGGCTCTTGGGTAAGGAGTTTACCAGCCCTCTTGGATGAAAACTATCATAGCTCAGTAATGTATTTCTGTCCGTATCTTTTTTTATACAGATCAAATATTAACTTATTTCCCTCTTTCATTACTGTAGTGTCCAAAAAGGTTACTGATTCCTCACTCCATTCTATTGAAAATTCTAGCCCTTTGACTGCTCCATTAATCTCATTAACAAATTCTATAAGGGACTCAACGCTGCCCCACCATATGCCAAACACATTGTCTATAAATCTCCACCAGGTGGCTCCATACAGACGGAATTTCTCATTTTCATACACTATTCTTTCTTCTATTTCATTCATGAATATGTTGGCATATGATGGGGCAACGTTGGTCCCCATAGCTGTCCCTTTCACTTGAATATACCAATCATCTTGGAATAAAAAATAATTCCAATAGATAAGCCTCAATAAATTCTCAATAAGTTCAACTTGTAGATCTGAACATTTCTTATTTACTTTACACACCATTTTAACTATACCAATCCCTGTTTCGTGCTTAATAGCCATGTAGAGGCTTTTTACATCCATGGTATAAAGCAAAAATGTGTCTGTTTCTAAGCATAAATCCTTGGCCTTATTCATAAAATCTCCTGTATCCTTCAAATATGATGATATTTGTGTCACCTCTGGCTGTAATATTTTATCTAAAAATATTGAGATGTTAGTTAAAGGGACACTGTACCCAAATTTTTTCTTTCGTGATTCAGATTGAGCATGAAATTTTAAGCAACTTTCTAATTTACTCCTATTATCAAATTTTCTTCATTCTCTTGGTATCTTTATTTGAAATGCACGAATGTAAGTTTAGATGCCGGCCCATTTTTGGTGAACAACCTGGGTTGTCCTTGCTGATTGGTGGATAAATTTATCCACCAATAAAAAAGTGCTGTCCAGAGTACTGAAACCAAAAAAAGCTTAGATGCCTTCTTTTTCAAATAAAGATAGCAAGAGAATGAAGAAAAATTGATAATAGGAGCAAATTAGAAAGTTGCTTAAAATTGCATGCTCTTTCTGAATTACAAAAGAACAAATTTGGGTTCAGTGTCCCTTTAAAGCAGAATTAACACTGGAGACTATAGGCCTCCCTGGTGGTCTAGCTAGATTCTTATGTACCTTGGGTACAGTATAAAAAAACGGGTTCTTAGGCTCTTTGTTAAACAAATATTCCCTTAGGCCTAGATTTAGAGTTCGGCGGTAAAAGGGCTGTTAACGCTCCGCGGGCTTTTTTCTGGCCGCACCATAAAATTAACTCTGGTATCGAGAGTTTAATCAAATGCTGCGTTAGGCTCCAAAAAAGGAGCGTAGAGCATTTTTACCGCAAATGCAACTCTCGATACCAGAGTTGCTTACGGACGCGGCCGGCCTCAAAAACGTGCTCGTGCACGATTCTCCCATAGGAAACAATGGGGCTGTTTGAGCTGAAAAAAAACCTAACACCTGCAAAAAAGCAGCGTTCAGCTCCTAACGCAGCCCCATTGTTTCCTATGGGGAAACACTTCCTACGTCTGCACCTAACACTCTAACATGTACCCCGAGTCTAAACACCCCTAACCTTACACTTATTAACCCCTAATCTGCCGCCCCCGCTATCGCTGACCCCTGCATATTTTTTTAAACCCCTAATCTTCCGCTCCGTAAACCGCCGCAACCTACGTTATCCCTATGTACCCCTAATCTGCTGCCCTAACATCGCCGACCCCTATATTATATTTATTAACCCCTAATCTGCCCCCCTCAACGTCGCCGACACCTGCCTACACTTATTAACCCCTAATCTGCCGAGCGGACCTGAGCGCTACTATAATAAAGTTATTAACCCCTAATCCGCCTCACTAACCCTATCATAAATAGTATTAACCCCTAATCTGCCCTCCCTAACATCGCCGACACCTACCTTCAATTATTAACCCCTAATCTGACGACCGGAGCTCACCGCTATTCTAATAAATGTATTAACCCCTAAAGCTAAGTCTAACCCTAACACTAACACCCCCCTAAGTTAAATATAATTTTTATCTAACGAAATAAATTAACTCTTATTAAATAAATGATTCCTATTTAAAGCTAAATACTTACCTGTAAAATACATCCTAATATAGCTAAAATATAAATTATAATTATATTATAGCTATTTTAGGATTAATATTTATTTTACAGGTAACTTTGTAATTATTTTAACCAGGTACAATAGCTATTAAATAGTTAAGAACTATTTAATAGTTACCTAGTTAAAATAATAACAAAATTACCTGTAAAATAAGTCCTAACCTAAGATATAATTAAACCTAACACTACCCTATCAATAAATTAATTAAATAAACTACCTACAATTACCTACAATTAACCTAACACTACACTATCAATAAATTAATTAAACACAATTCCTACAAATAAATACAATTAAATAAACTAGCTAAAGTACAAAAAATAAAAAAGATCTAAGTTACAGAAAATAAAAAAATATTTACAAACATAATAAAAATATTACAACAATTTTAAACTAATTACACCTACTCTAAGCCCCCTAATAAAATAACAAAGCCCCCCAAAATAAAAAATTCCCTACCCTATTCTAAATTAAAAAAGTTACAAGCTCTTTTACCTTACCAGCCCTGAACAGGGCCCTTTGCGGGGCATGCCCCAAGAATTTCAGCTCTTTTGCCTGTAAAAGAATAAATACAATACCCCCCCCCCCAACATTACAACCCACCACCCACATACCCCTAATCTAACCCAAACCCCCCTTAAATAAACCTAACACTAAGCCCCTGAAGATCTTCCTACCTTGTCTTCACCATACCAGGTTCACCGATCCGTCCTGAAGAGCTCCTCCGATGTCCTGATCCAAGCCCAAGCGGGGGCTGAAGAGGTCCATGATCCGGTCAAAGTCTTCATCCAAGCGGGGCAGAAGAGGATCTTCCATCCGATTGAAGTCATCATCCAGGCGGCATCTTCGATCTTCTTCCATCCGGAGCGAAGCGGCAGGATCCTGAAGACATCCAGCGCGGAACATCCATCCGGACCGACGACTGAACGACGAATGACTGTTCCTTTAAGGGACGTCATCCAAGATGGCGTCCCTCGAATTCCGATTGGCTGATAGGATTCTATCAGCCAATCGGAATTAAGGTAGGAATTTTCTGATTGGCTGATGGAATCAGCCAATCAGAATCTAGTTCAATCCGATTGGCCGATCCAATCAGCCAATCAGATTGAGCTCGCATTCTATTGGCTGATCGGAACAGCCAATAGAATGCGAGCTCAATCTGATTGGCTGATTGGATCAGCCAATCGGATTGAACTTGATTCTGATTGGCTGATTCCATCAGCCAATCAGAAAATTCCTACCTTAATTCCGATTGGCTGATAGAATCCTATCAGCCAATCGGAATTCGAGGGACGCCATCTTGGATGACGTCCCTTAAAGGAACAGTCATTCGTCGTTCAGTCGTCGGTCCGGATGGATGTTCCGCGCTGGATGTCTTCAGGATCCTGCCGCTTCGCTCCGGATGGAAGAAGATCGAAGATGCCGCCTGGATGATGACTTCAATCGGATGGAAGATCCTCTTCTGCCCCGCTTGGATGAAGACTTTGACCGGATCATGGACCTCTTCAGCCCCCGCTTGGGCTTGGATCAGGACATCGGAGGAGCTCTTCAGGACGGATCGGTGAACCTGGTATGGTGAAGACAAGGTAGGAAGATCTTCAGGGGCTTAGTGTTAGGTTTATTTAAGGGGGGTTTGGGTTAGATTAGGGGTATGTGGGTGGTGGGTTGTAATGTTGGGGGGGGGGTATTGTATTTATTCTTTTACAGGCAAAAGAGCTGAAATTCTTGGGGCATGCCCCGCAAAGGGCCCTGTTCAGGGCTGGTAAGGTAAAAGAGCTTGTAACTTTTTTAATTTAGAATAGGGTAGGGAATTTTTTATTTTGGGGGGCTTTGTTATTTTATTAGGGGGCTTAGAGTAGGTGTAATTAGTTTAAAATTGTTGTAATATTTTTATTATGTTTGTAAATATTTTTTTATTTTCTGTAACTTAGATCTTTTTTATTTTTTGTACTTTAGCTAGTTTATTTAATTGTATTTATTTGTAGGAATTGTGTTTAATTAATTTATTGATAGTGTAGTGTTAGGTTAATTGTAGGTAATTGTAGGTAGTTTATTTAATTAATTTATTGATAGGGTAGTGTTAGGTTTAATTATATCTTAGGTTAGGACTTATTTTACAGGTAATTTTGTTATTATTTTAACTAGGTAACTATTAAATAGTTCTTAACTATTTAATAGCTATTGAACCTGGTTAAAATAATTACAAAGTTACCTGTAAAATAAATATTAATCCTAAAATAGCTATAATATAATTATAATTTATATTGTAGCTATATTAGGATGTATTTTACAGGTAAGTATTTAGATTTAAATAGGAATCATTTATTTAATAAGAGTTAATTTATTTCGTTAGATAAAAATTATATTTAACTTAGGGGGGTGTTAGTGTTAGGGTTAGACTTAGCTTTAGGGGTTAACACATTTATTAGAATAGCGGTGAGCTCCGGTCGGCAGATTAGGGGTTAATAATTGAAGTTAGGTGTCGGCGATGTTAGGGAGGGCAGATTAGGGGTTAATACTATTTATGATAGGGTTAGTGAGGCGGATTAGGGGTTAATAACTTTATTATAGTAGCGCTCAGGTCCGCTCGGCAGATTAGGGGTTAATAAGTGTAGGCAGGTGTCGGCGACGTTGAGGGGGGCAGATTAGGGGTTAATAAATATAATATAGGGGTCGGCGGTGTTAGGGGTAGCAGATTAGGGGTACATAGGGATAACGTAGGTGGCGGCTATTTGCGGTCGGAAGATTAGGGGTTAATTATTTTAAGTAGCTTGCGGCGACGTTGTGGGGGGCAAGTTAGGGGTTAAGAAATATAATATAGGGGTCGGCGGGGTTAGGGGCAGCAGATTAGGGGTACATAAGTATAACGTAGGTGGCGGTCGGCAGATTAGGGGTTAAAATTTTTAATCGAGTGGCGGCGATGTGGGGGGAGCTCGGTTTAGGGGTACATAGGTAGTTTATGGGTGTTAGTGTACTTTAGGGTACAGTAGTTAAGAGCTTTATAAACCGGCGTTAGCCAGAAAGCTCTTAACTCCTGCTATTTTCAGGCGGCTGGAATCTTGTCGTTAGAGCTCTAACGCTCACTGCAGAAACGACTCTAAATACCAGCGTTAGAAAGATCCCATTGAAAAGATAGGCTACGCAAATGGCGTAGGGGGATCTGCGGTATGGAAAAGTCGCGGCTGTAAAGTGAGCGTTAGACCCTTTAATCACTGACTCCAAATACCAGCGGGCGCCCAAAACCAGCGTTAGGAGCCTCTAACGCTGGTTTTGACGGCTACCGCCGAACTCTAAATCTAGGCCTTAGTTTCTTATCTATCACCCTGTTTTCAAAAGCTTTATTTAGTGTTAATTCAATTTCTTTCTGAATTCTGCTTACAGGGTTACAATTTAATTTCTGGTATGTTTCCTCATCCATAAGTTGGTTCTCTATTTCATTAATATAGTATGTTCTATCTAACACTATGGTAGCTCCGCCCTTATCAGCTTTCTTAATAGTAAGCTCCCTGGATTTACCTTTCAGTTCCTTAATGACATTATATTCTCCTTTAGTTAGATTAAACCCTACAGTTTTGTTCTTATATTATCTTTTTAAATTTCTCCTTTCATTTTTAATTTTTAATTCCTCTATATCATTACATACCAACTTTATAAATGTATTAACACTGTAATTATTAGAAGGTGGATTAAACATGCTTTTATTTCTTAAAGATAGATCTGTCAATTTCCAATCAGTTTCAACACTCTTAGTTTCAAATTCTATATGCGTATTCTCATGGAACCACGTTTTTAATTTAATATTCCTAAAAAATCTCTGCAGCTCTTTATTCAATTCAACAAAATTAGTATTGGCATAGGGGCAAAAAGAAAGTCCTTTCTCTAACAAGTTTAACTCGTCTTTAGTAAGTTCTTTTCCAGATATATTTAGTATAGTGGACAGTTCAGATCTTACCCCTTCATTCAACTCAGTCCGTTTTTCAATAGGAGTATCTTCTTTTACTTTACTCCCTTCTGCCTCCGTTATTAATGGTTGAATTGTCTCCCTCTCCTGCTCGATCTCCTCGGGCCGCCACTGCCCCGGCCTCTGCCTCTTGCGGTGTTTCCTCCCACCTCTGTGCCGAGACTTTCGCTGCTTGAGTCTAAAGGGGAGGAGTCATCTGATTTAACTTGTGACATTGTCATATCCCCTTCCGTTAGTGCTCCTCGTTCATGGATCCTATTGTCCTCCTGTTGTTACCATAGTTGTTGTTACCGTTACCATGGAAACCGCTCTTCCATTTGTATACCCTCCCGGTAAGATAATCAGCTTCATCTCTCTGAAATTTCTGTCTTTTCCTCTCCTTGATTACACATAGAAATGATAAGAGCATTGTCCCAACAAGAGCAAATCCATAGCTCCCATGCATATCAAATGCACACTATAGATATGAAGCCATGTTGCCCATTTAAGTGCTTCCAAAATACTACCCCTGCTTAAATGGCTCAATCAACTGTTTCTGTCAGATCTGAATCTCCTGCTCCAGGTTATTTACTTATATGTTAGATAAATCGACCTTGAAACATTGACATACTGTACATGCCTCAAAATGTGTTCATTTTCTCAAGCATTTGACTGTTTATCTCCTTTTTTAGAATGCCATTTAACTCAATGTTAAGATTTGGAAAATCTTCATAAAATGCTTTAAAGAACATTTGATACTCCAAGAAACAAAATCTAGTCTTCCTGATTCAAGACAAGGCACATACTCTTTTTGGCTCTCATACATCCGATACACCTTCTATATTTTTATAAGTTGCTATAAACCTTATTCTCACTTTCACTTATTGGCAGGACACTATTTTCCACATTATATTTTTCAAGGTCTCAACTTAGTTACACTAAGACCTGCTAGAATAGTCACTGCATAAAATATCTCTCTTTTGCTTTATTTGCGCTATCCCAAGTCCTTCACTTTTCTTTTCTGTTATTTGGTGATTAGTTTGGAGGCCTAATCACTTTTTTGGGATTAACTATAACGAGAATAGAGTGTAGCATCTTTAAATATCCCCCTTCCTTTTATAAACTGCACCTAAGCTATGTCAACTGCATATACCATCAGGATAACATCTTAGATTAAAGGAACATACATGTTGTATTTCAAAGGCACTTCATTTAACTTACATGCACATTTGCCTCTTCCACATGAAGAGAGTTGACAGCTCTGATATGTAGAAATGCTGGATGGCAGTTGGGCATTTGGCGAATGGATCTAGAAGTCTCTATGTGGCCTCTTCTCCATGCTCCTCCATTAGGCTCAACTTTAGGCCCACACCAATCCTGAAATAAGGCCACATATATATTTTTTCACAAATGGCTGTCAGCAGCAAATAAAATAGTGATTTTATCCCCTGGATGCTAGTAATATACTCAAAATAACAAGTTTACCTTCTCACACACAGAACAGTGATTTTTCTGAACAGCTAGGTGAGGTAGTGGATTGTCCAGTTTAATACTGGACAACTGGCTTCAAGCACAAATGATGCTAAATAGACACAAGATGCTCAGGAGATCAAACTGACATTTAAGTGATGTTACAATATTACCTTCCTAGGCATCAGTTGTTTACTTTACTTTATCCATAGCACATTCCAACATTAAACCCAACTCTATCCCTTACCTATATCTATTAACACTAATACTAGTGTTTCAGGATTATGATAGCACAATAGAGCTGAACCCAGTGTCAAAAACATAGGATCCAAAGAGTATTTGCATTAACCATGATACAAGATTGGAAATGTTCATTATAGATGGCTTAGACAACTTTCAACAGTTTATTTGAATAAGATGTAAGGAAAAAAAAAGCAATTGCACTAAATCCATTTTTCCACAACTGATGATCTAAACCTCTCCGTTCTGGCGAGATGATCTTAAATGTCTCATCAGTACTGCGAGGTCCTTTCGAAGACTTTTTTTCTTGAGAGTTGTTTATCTTTCTATGGATGTGAAGGAGAGCCACCTACATTGCAAAATAATGCTCAAAAATAGCTCCCAAAAAAGTAATGAGATTTCTCCCCATGCTGGCAAGTTTTTGATCATCTGGCCCTTTGTTTTAATGATACCCTCAGTTAAACTCAATACAACAATTTTAAACTCTGTTTTTTATATAACATGTGGAGGCTTGTTTGTGAAATCACTGTATGTTTGTTAAAAGGACATTAATGCTATGCATGATGACACAAACATTAGAGTGAGGATAATATGCATATATATTTTAAAGCAATGTTAGTTATTTAAATATGGAAGACAATAACTATAGATTTGTAGTCTGTAGAAGGCAATGGATTCTGTTGTGTAATCTTGGTGGCTCCTTGGCACAAATCATGCTATTTTGTGTTATCTCTTCTGCTGAGGCCAGTTAGGGTCAGTTATGATTCTAACTAACTGTGCTGCCGTTCAACTGGCATATTAGAAGCAGGGACTGGGATTTGCTTGGAAAAAAGAATAAACTCAATTAAATGTTTGTCTCATTGTATGGCTGTTATGAAATTGTAATGTCAAATGCTCACAGATCTCATGACAACATATGTGCTCCAAACCTATTCATTTATTATTAGATTTAAGGATTTTACACAGATGGATCTTATAATGTGAATATTACTTTTGGTAAACTCCTGCATGGTATACAAGGTGGGTTCATGGTTTACACGATTACTCATTGGATGCAACAGGGCTAGATAACCTTGGTGCTTTTTGGGCTCTTTAAATCTGTGGCTTTCTAGAAAAAAAATCTGTGCATAATTATATTTTCTGTAGGATATTTCTAGTTAAGTTCAAATAATTTCTTGTTTAAGGTACAATAAACTGTGTGAACAGTTATAATTTATTATTCCTATGACCTGTTCATCATACACCAGCACAGGATTAAAAAAAAAATGCTTCCTAAATGGAGATAACATTTGTAACTTGATGAAAATATATAGTGAGTGTGTGTGTATGTAGGTATGTATATATATATATATATATATATATATATATATATATATATATATATATATATATATATATATATATATATGTGTATATATATATATATATACAGTATATATATATATATATATATATATATATATATATATATATATATATATATATATATACAGTATATATATATATATATATATATATATATATATATATATATATATATATATATATATATATATATATACAGGGAGTGCAGAATTATTAGGCAAGTTGTATTTTTGAGGATTAATTTTATTATTGAACAACAACCATGTTCTCAATGAACCCAAAAAACTCATTAATATCAAAGCTGAATAGTTTTGGAAGTAGTTTTTAGTTTGTTTTTAGTTATAGCTATTTTAGGGGGATATCTGTGTGTGCAGGTGACTATTACTGTGCATAATTATTAGGCAACTTAACAAAAAACAAATATATACCCATTTCAATTATTTATTTTTAGCAGTGAAACCAATATAACATCTCAACATTCACAAATATACATTTCTGACATTCAAAAACAAAACAAAAACTAATCAGTGACCAATATAGCCACCTTTCTTTGCAAGGACACTCAAAAGCCTGCCATCCATGGATTCTGTCAGTGTTTTGATCTGTTCACCATCAACATTGCGTGCAGCAGCAACCACAGCCTCCCAGACACTGTTCTGAGAGGTGTACTGTTTTCCCTCCTTGTAAATCTCACATTTGATGATGGACCACAGATTCTCAATGGGGTTCAGATCAGGTGAACAAGGAGGCCATGTCATTAGATTTTCTTCTTTTATACCCTTTCTTGCCAGCCACGCTGTGGAGTACTTGGACGCGTGTGATGGAGCATTGTCCTGCATGAAAATCATGTTTTTCTTGAAGGATGCAGACTTCTTCCTGTACCACTGCTTGAAGAAGGTGTCTTCCAGAAACTGGCAGTAGGACTGGGAGTTGAGCTTGACTCCATCCTCAACCCGAAAAGGCCCCACAAGCTCATCTTTGATGATACCAGCCCAAACCAGTACTCCACCTCCACCTTGCTGGCGTCTGAGTCAGACTGGAGCTCTCTGCCCTTTACCAATCCAGCCACGGGCCCATCCATCTGGCCCATCAAGACTCACTCTCATTTCATCAGTCCATAAAACCTTAGGAAAATCATTCTTGAGATATTTCTTGGCCCAGTCTTGACGTTTCAGCTTGTGTGTCTTGTTCAGTGGTGGTCGTCTTTAAGCCTTTCTTACTTTGGCCATGTCTCTGAGTATTGCACACCTTGTGCTTTTGGGCACTCCAGTGATGTTACAGCTCTGAAATATGGCCAAACTGGTGGCAAGTGGCATCTTGGCAGCTGCACGCTTGACTTTTCTCAGTTCATGGGCAGTTATTTTGCGCCTTGGTTTTTCCACACGCTTCTTGCGACCCTGTTGACTATTTTGAATGAAATGCTTGATTGTTCGATGATCACGCTTCAGAAGCTTTGCAATTTTAAGAGTGCTGCATCCCTCTGCAAGATATCTCACTATTTTTGACTTTTCTGAGCCTGTCAAGTCCTTCTTTTGACCCATTTTGCCAAAGGAAAGGAAGTTGCCTAATAATTATGCACACCTGATATAGTGTGTTGATGTCATTAGACCACACCCCTTCTCATTACAGAGATGCACATCACCTAATATGCTTAATTGGTAGTAGGCTTTCGAGCCTATACAGCTTGGAGTAAGACAACATGCATAAAGAGGATGATGTGGTCAAAATACTCATTTGCCTAATAATTCTGCACTCCCTGTATATATATATATATATATATATATATATATATATATATATATATACTGTATATATATATATATATATATATATATATATATATATATATATATATATATATATATATATATATATATATATATATATAACCTAAATGGAGATAGAAAATAAAAAATATTTAGTTTAATGAAAAGAAGTTTCTAAATATTCACTGAAGTGAGCAGAGAGAGAGAGAGAAAAAAAGAGAGTGAGACGGAGAGAGACTATTCACATAGCTGTGAAAATATTGCATTAATTAGTGGAGATAATTTAAAGGGGCTGGATATTACTATCACTATTTAACTGGAGCTGATGATTTCAGTTAATATAACTATGGAGTAATAATGAAAATATTTTTATATTGGTAGTAACACCACAACTATCTCAACAGGATCAATAAATTAATAGTTTCCAAAGAGTTCACATTTTTTCAATTTGTACTTTTGCTATTTAAAAAAACAGACACCTAAATTACAAGTTGTGAGATTGTGTTTTAATGCTGATGAAATGGTAATTTCAGGGTTAAAACAGCACAGCAGCAATTACAAGTCTTGTCGGTATAGCTGTACCGAAAGCCTTTTAGCCTGTAACGCAACGTCAGTCCCGCACTCGTAAAACAGCTAGTGTGCCTAGAGGGATATGGCTGCACCTCACTGACGAAGCCCACAATAGGCCGAAACGTACATCTGGGGTTTGCTGTTTCTCTTGTTCAGAGAGGGATTGCCTAGTAATTCGGGGCTGGACTGTACTGTGAAGTCAGGATCAGACTGATATGCCTCAGGAAAGTTCTTCTCTGTGAAAGGCACATATTGAGCAAAAAGAGGCTGCTTCTTGAGTGGTAACTAGCCATAGAACAAGCTATTATGCTATTGTTCATTCTCAGGTTGAGCGCTTCTCTCTTTTTATTTATGCATTATATAGATAAATTACTATTTCCCTATCTTAAATTCAATTAAAACTTACCTGTAAAATTAAAAAAACTAAGTTTAAACTAACAATTAGACTTATATTACTATTAACCCCTTATTGACCACAGCACTTTTCCATTTTCTGACCGTTTGGGACCAAGGCTATTTTTACATTTCTGCTGTTTTTGTGTTTAGCTGTAATTTTCCTCTTCCTCATTTACTGTACCCACACATATTATATACCGTTTTACTCGCCATTAAATGGACTTTCAAAAAATACCTTTATTTTCATCATATCTAATAATTTACTATAAAATGTTTTATAAAATATGATGAAAAAATGAAAAAAAAAACACTTTTCTAAATTTGACCCCCAAAATCTGTTACACATCTACAACCACCAAAAAACAACCATGCTAAATAGTTTTTAAATTTTGTCCTGAATTTAGAAATACCCAATGTTTACATGTTCTTTGCTTTTTTTCCAAGTTATAGGGCAATAAATATAAGTAGCACTTTGCTATTTCCAAACCAGTTTGCTTTCAAAATTAGTGATAGTTACATTGGAACACTGATATCTGTCAAAAATTCCTGAATATCCCTTGACATGTGTATATATATATATATATATATATATATATATATATATATATATATATATATATATATACACACACACACAAAAATTGGTGTATGTGCACTCTCCCCAACGCTTGCAACTGTCAGGGTGCTTTAAGGTAATTTGTAGAAATGCAAAAAAGGAAGCACTCATTGATCCTTCTCCAACTGTGGCAAACAAATTTAATGTAGTTTTAGTGACGTTTCGGGACAAAAACAGTCAGCGGAAGGGACAGTTGGTGTCCCGAAACGTCACTAAAACTACATTAAATTTGTTTGCCACAGTTGGAGAAGGATCAGTGAGTGCTTCCTTTTTTATATATATATATATAAATATATATATATATATTATTTTGTTATATCTCATGCCACCATTTCACCACCAAATGCGATCAAATAAAAAAAAATTGTTCACTTTTTCACAAACTTTTTCACAAACTTTAGGTTTCTCACTAAAATTATTTACAAACAACTTGTGCAATTATGGCACAAATGATTGTAAATGCTTCTCTGGGAACACCTTTGTTCAGAAATAGCAGACATATATGGCTTTGGCATTGCTTTTTGGTAATTAGAAGGCCGCTAAATGCCACTGTGCACCACACTTGTATTATGCCCAGCAGTGACGGGTTAATTAGGTAGCTTGTAGGGAGCTTGAAGGGTTAATTTTAGCTTTAGTGTAGAGATCAGCCACCCACCTGACACATCCCACCCCCTGATCCCTCCCAAACAGCTCTCATCCCTCCCCCACCCCACAATTGTCCCCACCATCTTAAGTACTGGTAGAAAGTCTGCCAGTACTAAAATAAGTCTTTTTTTATTTTTATTTTTTTTATATATTCTGCTGTGTAGGATCCCCCCTTAGCCCCCAACCTCATTGATCCCCCACAAAGAGCTCTTTAACCCTCCCCCCACTAACTATTTTCCAACATTTTGGGTACTGGCAGCTGTATGCCACCCACCAACTTCGCCCACCATTTCAAATTTTTCAAACACAAGATTGCGCGCACGCATGCCCCCCAACCCCCCACTCGCGCTCCTGCGTGCATCTGACAATTGTTTCCAACTGCTGGCCGGAAGATTCCTAGCGATGGGCTGCCCAACCGCCTCCCTACAGCTGCTCCCACCTACCAACAATCGGCACCATTGCTGGCCGATGCAGAGAGGGCCATAGAGTGGCTCTCTCTGCATCAGTGTTGCCAAAAAAGGTATTGCAGTGATGCCTCAATATTGAGGCATCACTGCAATACCTTAAAAGTGACTGGAAGCGATCAGGATCGCTTTGAGAGCTTTAAACCTCAGAGGACGTGCCAAGCACATCCTTGGACGTTAAGTGACATCCAATGGAGGACATGCCTGGCACGTCCATGGTCTTTAAGGGGTTAAACTAAAATTAAACTAACTACCAATTAAATAAACTATATTACACATGAAAAAAATCCTAACACTACTCTAAAAATTACAAACTATCTAATTACAATAAAAACAAACACTAAATAACGAAAAATAACAAATGAAATTATCAAAAATAAAAAAGAATTACACCTAATTTAATAGCCCTATAAAAATAAAAAAGCCCACCCAAAATAAAAATAAACCCTAGCCTACAATAAACTACCAATAGCCCTTAAAAGGGCCTTTTGTAGGGCATTGTCCTATGTTAAACAGCTCTTTTACCTGTAAAAAAAAATACAAAGATCCCCCAACTGTAAAACCCACCACCCAACCAACCCACCAAAATAAAAAACCTGACTCTAACAAAAACCTAAACTACCCATTGCCCTGAAAAGGGCATTTGTATGGGCATTGCCCTTAAAACGGTATTTAGCTCTTTTGCATTGCCCTGAAAGGGGCATTTAGCTTGTTTTACGAAAAGTCCAAACCCTAAACTAAAAAAAAAACCCACCCAAAAAACCATTAAAAAATCCTAACACTAACCCCCAAAGATCCACTCACAGTTGCTGAAGTCAGGATCTTCATCCCGGCGGCTCATCTTCATCCAGACGGCATCTTCTATCTTCATCCCGGCGGCGTCTTCTATCTTCATCCCAGCAGCGTGGAGCGGATCCATCCTGAAGACAACCGGTGCAGAACATCCTCTTCATACGGTCGCCGTCGTACACTGAATCTTCAATGCAGGGTACGTGATTCAATATGGCGTCCCTTGCATTCCTATTGGCTGATTTGATTTTGGAAAATCAAATCAGCCAATAGGATGAGAGCTACTGAAATCCTATTGGCTGTTCAAATGAATTTCAGTAGCTCTCATCCTATTGGCTGATTTGAACAGCCAATAGGATTTCAGTAGTTCTCATCCTATTGGCTGATTTGAACAGCCAATAGGATTTCAGTAGTTCTCATCCTATTGGCTGATTTGAACAGCCAATAGGATTTCAGTAGCTCTCATCCTTTTGGCTGGTTTGATTTTCCAAAATCAAATCAGCCAATAGAAATGCAAGGGACACCATTTTGAATTGCGTACCTTGCATTGAAGATTCAGTGTACGGCGGCGGCCGTATGAGGAGGATGCTCTACGCAGGATGTCTTCAGGATGGATCTGATCCATGCCGCTGGGATGAAGATAGAAGATGCCGTCTGAATAAAGAAGGAGCCGTCTGGATGAAGATGGAGCCGTCTGCCGCATGGATGAAGATGGAGCCGCCGGGATGAAGATCATTCAAGTGGGACTTCAGCAACTGTGAGTGGATCTTTGGGGGTTAGTGTTAGGATTTTTTAAGGTTTTTTGGGTGTGTTTTTTTTATAGTTTATGGTTTGGGCTTTTCGGAAACAAGCTAAATGGCCTTTTCAGGGCAATGCCCATACAAATGCCCTTTTCAGGGCAATTTTTAGCTTTTTTTAGATTTTTTTTATTTTGTGGGTTTGGGGGTGGGGGTTTGTAATGTTAGTGGGTCTTTGTATTTTTTTTTCAGGTAAAATAGCTGTTTAACTTAGGGCAATGCCCTACAAAAGGCCCTTCTAAGGGCTATTGGTAGTCTATTCTGGATTGTTTTTTTTTATTTTGGGGTAGGTTTTTTTTTTTTTTAAATGGGTATTAGAATAGGAATAATTTTTATTATTTTTGATCATTTGTTTGTTATTTTGTTTAATGTATTTTGTTCATTTTGAGATGGGTTTTTATTTTTAGATTAGGACTTGGGCATTTCGTAAATAAGCTAAAAGCCTTTTAAGGGCAATGCCCATACAAATGCCCTTTTCAGGGCAATGGGTAGATAAGTTTTACTTTATTTTTATTTTGTGGGTTTGGGGGGTTGGGGGTTGTATACTGTTAGGCAGTGTTTGTTTTCTTTTGTAGCTAAAGAGCTGTTAACTTTAGGGCAATGCCCAACAAAAGGCCTTTTTAAGGGCCCACAAAAGGCTCTTTTAAGGACTCTTGGTAGTTTATTCTAGATTAGGCTTTTTTATTTTGGGGTTGTTTTTTTTTTTAAAAAAAAGTATTAGAATAGGAATCTTTTTTATTGTTTTAGATAATTTTGTTTGTTATTTTTTTCTAGGTTTCAGTTTAAGGCAGTTTATGTTTTATTTCACAGGTACATTTGTATTTATTTTTAACTAGGTAGTTAGTAAATAGTTAATAACTACAGGGAGTGCAGAATTATTAGGCAAGTTGTATTTTTGAGGATTAATTTTATTATTGAACAACAACCATGTTCTCAATGAACCCAAAAAACTCATTAATATCAAAGCTGAATAGTTTTGGAAGTAGTTTTTAGTTTGTTTTTAGTTATAGCTATTTTAGGGGGATATCTGTGTGTGCAGGTGACTATTACTGTGCATAATTATTAGGCAACTTAACAAAAAACAAATATATACCCATTTCAATTATTTATTTTTACCAGTGAAACCAATATAACATCTCAACATTCACAAATATACATTTCTGACATTCAAAAACAAAAAAAAACAAATCAGTGACCAATATAGCCACCTTTCTTTGCAAGGACACTCAAAAGCCTGCCATCCATGGATTCTGTCAGTGTTTTGTTCTGTTCACCATCAACATTGCGTGCAGCAGCAACCACAGCCTCCCAGACACTGTTCAGAGAGGTGTACTGTTTTCCCTCCTTGTAAATCTCACATTTGATGATGGACCACAGGTTCTGAATGGGGTTCAGATCAGGTGAACAAGGAGGCCATGTCATTAGATTTTCTTTTTTTATACCCTTTCTTGCCAGCCACGCTGTGGAGTACTTGGACGCGTGTGATGGAGCATTGTCCTGCATGAAAATCATGTTTTTCTTGAAGGATGCAGACTTCTTCCTGTACCACTGCTTGAAGAAGGTGTCTTCCAGAAACTGGCAGTAGGACTGGGAGTTGAGCTTGACTCCATCCTCAACCCGAAAAGGCCCCACAAGCTCATCTTTGATGATACCAGCCCAAACCAGTACTCCACATCCACCTTGCTGGTGTCTGAGTCGGACTGGAGCTCTCTGCCCTTTACCAATCCAGCCACGTGCCCATCCATCTGGCCCATCAAGACTCACTCTCATTTCATCAGTCCATAAAACCTTAGAAAAATCAGTCTTGAGATATTTCTTGGCCCAGTCTTGACGTTTCAGCTTGTGTGTCTTGTTCAGTGGTGGTCGTCTTTCAGCCTTTCTTACCTTGGCCATGTCTCTGAGTATTGCACACCTTGTGCTTTTGGGCACTCCAGTGATGTTGCAGCTCTGAAATATGGCCAAACTGGTGGCAAGTGGCATCTTGGCAGCTGCACGCTTGACTTTTCTCAGTTCATGGGCAGTTATTTTGCGCCTTGGTTTTTCCACACGCTTCTTGCGACCCTGTTGACTATTTTGAATGAAACGCTTGATTGTTCGATGATCACGCTTCAGAAGCTTTGCAATTTTAAGAGTGCTGCATCCCTCTGCAAGATATCTCACTATTTTTGACTTTTCTGAGCCTGTCAAGTCCTTCTTTTGACCCATTTTGCCAAAGGAAAGGAAGTTGCCTAATAATTATGCACACCTGATATAGGGTGTTGATGTCATTAGACCACACCCCTTCTCATTACAGAGATGCACATCACCTAATATGCTTAATTGGTAGTAGGCTTTCGAGCCTATACAGCTTGGAGTAAGACAACATGCATAAAGAGGATGATGTGGTCAAAATACTCATTTGCCTAATAATTCTGCACTCCCTGTATTTTCTAACTAATCTACCTAGTTAAAATAAATACATACCTGTGAAATAAAAATAAAACCTAAGCTAGCTACACTATAACTATTAATTATATTGTAGCTAGCTTAGGTTTTATTTCACAGGTAAGTATGTATTTAGTTTTAAATGGGTATTATTTAGTTAATGTAATTTTAATTTAGCTCTATTTTAATTATGTTAAAGTTAGGGTGTGTTAGGGTTACGTTAGGTTTAGGGGTTAATAGTTTAATTTAGGTTGTTGTGATGTGGGGGGCTGGAAGTTTAGGGGTTTATGGGTTAATAGGTTTATTTAGTGGTAGTGATGTGGGAGGCCAGAGGTTTAGGGGTTAATAACTTTATTTAGTGGCAGCGATGTCGGGGAGTGGCAGAATTAGGGTTAATAGATTTATTATAGTGTGGGTGATGTTGGGGTACAGGGGAATAGGGGTTAATAATTTTAGTATAGTGGCGGTGATATTGGGAGCGGCAGAATAGGGGTTAATAGATTTATTGAGGTAGCGGCGATATTGGGAGAGTCAGATTAGGGGTTAATAACATTATGTAGGTGTCGGCAATGTCAGGGGCAGCAGATTAGAGGTGTTTAGACATGGAATTTATGTTAGGGTGTTAGGTTTAAACATAACTTTTTTTTTCCCCCATATACATCAATGGGGCTGCATTACGGAGCTTTTCATTCTGCGCTTCAGGTGTTAGTTTTTTTTCTGACACCTTCTCCCTATTAATGTTTATGGGAAAAGAGTGCACAAGCACGTCAAAACAGCACTTGAATTGTGTGTGGTATAGAGCTTAAAACAACCATATCGCACACACAAGCCGGCTGTTTCAAAACTTGTAATGGCAGCGCTATAGGGGGTGAAATAATGCAACTTTTGTTGCGTTCGTTAATTTCCCTATAGCGCGCATTATTCATAATCTAGGTGAGAGTTTTTAATATTATTTTAAACATATACATTCACCTAACATTTACTAATAATCAACTCACATTCCACCTTAAGCAGATATGTTTTTTTCCTTCTAGTACAATTTCAAACACATTTACTTGACGTGCAATTTTTATAGCAAAATCAAAGCAAGAATAGTCTTACAAGTACCTGTAGCAATCACTTTTTGCATTGTATCAGTAAAACATAACATATTGCATCTAGTTTACATTGTAAAAGCGGATATTTAAGGCTACTAAAGTTCTTTCCCCAGGCATGCAAATACAGAGTAGCCTGACCAATAATCTCTGAAGAAAAGATGTGTGTTTAATACAAATCTCTCTGTTTTATTCATAGCTCCTTATGAAATCTGCCCTGAGGATTATTTGATGTCTATGGTATGGAAAAGGACCCCAGCTGGAGATCTAGCAACTAATAGATGTCCTCTTAATGCAACAGGTAAACGTTATCTATCTGATAACATCATTATTATTATTAATAATAATAATACATTAGTAATAATATTTATTGTAATAATGAGAGGCTAAACAAAAATAATCAAATTTGTAGTTCTTTGCAGCATTATTTATTTACAAACACTTCCAACAGAATAACTATTTTTAAAATAAACTAATTAAAAAATGCTTAATTATGATTTCAAATGTTAACAGCCAAAATCTAACCTATTGAGACCTTATTCTTTGACTTCAGCACTGGTATACTAACATAAAATATTTTCTGCATCCTGTATGGCTTCTAGGAACCACTAGCAGACGCTGCTCGCTCAGTCTTCACGGAGTAGCCTTCTGGGAACAGCCAAGCTTTGCAAGATGCGTATCAGCTGAATACAGACACTTGCAGCTTTCAGTAGGTGCAAAGCCGGCTTTTGTCCTTGTTATGTTTATTTCCTATTATGCAGCTATGCAGAGAAATGTAGCCTATTCATACTGAGACAGAAAGAAAGGGTGAGGCTATTCAAAAAGAATTTGATAACTAATAAATCCCTATGCACATTGAATTATCTCAACCTTTATTTGCTTTAGGAACAGTACAAATTAAGATAATTAGTGCATGAATTATACATAATATATTGTAGACGAATAAATGTGATCTATGTAACAAATTTCAAATAGTTTTTAAATGTATATGTTATTAATTGTTAATTTGCAAGATTAGAAAATATGCATTGTTTATTAAATCATATGAGCTCAGCTGTTGGGAATTTGGAAGCATTATGCAGCTTTAGATTTGCCTTTGGAAATAGTAGTAATTAAGGAAAGCTTAAATAAGAGGCATTGTATGGGTTAGCCAGTGTTTTATTCATTGTATTATGGTGTTGGATATTGACAGTTTATTGCTGGATTTTTGTTTGTGCATAGCTCTACAGCAATATGGATCAATTAATTCTATATTAAAGTAACATGAAAATCAACTTTGTTCATATAGAGCATCAATTTTTTTTTTAAATGTTCAATTTACTTCTATTATCAAATTTGATTTGTTCTCATGGTATTCTTTTTTGAAGAGATATCTAGGTATAGGTGTCTGGAGCACTATGCAGCAGGATATAGTGCTCTTGCAAATGAATAACATTTTTGCAAAACTGCTGCCATGTAGTGCTCCAGACACGTGCACGCTCCTGAGATTTACGCCCCTGCTTTTCAACAGAAGATTCCAAGAGAATGAAGAAAATTTGGTAAAAGTATATTAGAAAGTTGTTAAAAATTGCATGCTCTAACTGAATCATGTACGAAAAATGCTGGGTTTCATGTCCCTTTAATACCTCTCAAAAATATATAGTACATTGTTTTATGTTGTTTTATTTATCACAGTAATTCTTTTAAACAGAACCATTAGCTCAGTCTGTATCTAACATGGGGCAATTTGAATGTTTAGGGCGTGACAATGCACATATTGTAAGTTTCCAATGACAAAATGCTAAATGCACTCTTTGAAGTATAAAACTATAATCTTTATAAGGCTGACATGTACTTCTGTCATTCATCATGACTATCTCTCCTTTCTTAGCCACTAGGGGCCCGATCAGATATGCAGCGTCACCCGCAAAAGCCTGTGTCACCAATTTGTTTGAGAATCTAACGCTCACATACACAGCGCATATATTTTAACTGTTGCCCGCTGTTTTTACTCCCATAAACTAACATAGAACCAGCGTCGCAAGTCAGTATCATATATTCAGCACAAGGACTTATGCGGCGAAAATGTATACATTTTACTCCATAGTCACCTCGTCACAAATAGGCAAGCCTTGCAGTGAGTATATGAGCACCATAACCCCCTAAAAGCCTTAACAAACACCTAATGTATGCACAATATGTACCTCTCAACCGCTATCCCCCCACCGCAATAACTGATACATGTATTAACCCCTAATCCGCCAACCCCCACATCGCAAAGTATCTAATTACATTATTAACCCCTAATCCACCAACCCCCCACAACACAATCTACCTATTAACACTATTAACCCCTAACCTATCAAACCCCACAATGCAATCTACCTAATTAACCTATTAACCCCTAAACCACCATACCCCACAATGCAAAGTATTAATCTAATCACTAAGCCCTCTAACCTAACACCCCCTAAGTTAACCCCAATTACATAAAATAAAAAAGACTATCTCCCTAAAAATTTTATTAAAAATTACCAAAATAAAAAAATCCAAACATTAATCACATGACAATAAATGAAATAGGTGGCAGAGAGGTTAGGAAGCAACCAGTTATGAGCAAGCCTACATTGCAAGAGCGCCAACACAGCTTTCACAACACTAGAAAACAGATAAGGAGCTATAAAACAAAATATATTTTGCTTACATAATGATAGTGGCTAGCGTTTTCTGTTCCAGTAACAAGTCTCAATTGACTGCTCCAAATATGGCAAGTTGTGAGTGTAAAAACATACAGAGAAAAGCGCACTCACAGGAACGAACAACCAGCTCAATACCATTGTTAGCCTGTTCTATGGCGATTTACCACCTGGGTGCAGCTTCTTTTAGCCCAGTAATGCTTTTGACAGAGAAGAACGTTCCTGTAGTATATCAGTCTGATCCCGCTATCAGTCTGATCCCGCCTATTACGGTCAGTAAAGCACCGAAATACCAGGCAATTCCTCTCTGAACAAGGAGCACATCAACCCCAGACAATTGTTCGGCCCTCATTGGGCCTCGTCAGTGAGGTGTAGCCATATTCCTCTAAGGACACTGAGCAAGGAGTCCACGTCTGGTTGCCCCTTTTTTCCCATAGGAAGACTAAATACATACAGACAGAAGCGCACTCACAGGAATGAGCAACCAGCTCAATACTATTGTTAGCCTGTTGTATAGTGATTTACCATCTGGGTGCAGCTTCTTTTAGCCCAGTAATGCTTTTCCCAAAGTAGAACTTTTCTGTAGTATATCAGTCTGATCCTGCCTATTACAGTCAGTCCAGCACTAAAATACCAGACATTTACTATCTGAACAAGGAACACAGCAACCCCAGACAATCATTTCAGCCTTTATTGGGCCTCGTCAGTGAGTTGTAGCCATATTCCTCTAAGCACACTGAGCAAGGAGTCCACGTCTGGTTGTCCCTTTTTCCCATAGGGAGACTAAATACATACAAAGAGAAGCGGATGAGAGTATGCTATAACTTACTTTATTATATATACATATGTAAATATATATATATATATATATATATATATATAAACACACATCAAATCTGGTACTCACAATCAAGCATACAGTAAAATTTAAAAGCAATAAATGGGAGAGTCAGTTGCATTTGGAACCAAAGAAATAATCCAAGTACCACATCTCTCCCCTCCTGGTTCCCTAACCAAGCAGCTACACAATGCATACTTTCAAATAAACTGAGAACCAACACCCGGGTGTTCCAGGCCTTGGTAATTGCCCTTAAGTAAATTTCAAACACAGAAAAGGACCTCACTCTCAGACTGGAAAGGGTACCCATCCCAAGTCACTGTGAACCCCACAGCCCTGTATACTTACAGACATCCTAAGATAGTCTGTGGATGAGAGTACGCTGTACGGTAATTTAATATATATATTGTATGTATATAAACACACAAAAAATCTGGCACTCACTATCAAGCACACAGTAACATTTAAAGACAATAAATGGGAGAGTCAGTTGCATTTGGCGCCAAAGGAATAAGCCCAGTACCACATCTCTCCCCTCCTGGTTCCCTAACCAAGCAGCTACACAAAGGGTGTTACAGGCTTTGGTAATTGCCCATAAGTAAATACAAAACACAGAAACGGACCACACTCTCAGACTGGAAAGGGTACACATCCCAAGTTACTGTGAACCCCACAGCCCTGTATACTTACAGACAGCTGAATAGTTCCCAGCAACCCAGGCAGTTAACTCCTGGGCAGCCTGGGTGACAGGCCCAAAGGGAAACAAAAAAAATGATTAACACAACACACAGAAAATCTGGTACTCACTAGCCAGCTCACAGCAATATTTAAACGCAAAAATGAGTCAGTTGCATTTGGCACCAAAGGAATAAGCACAGGACCATATCAAGGTCTCTCTCCCCTCCTTGGTCCCTAATAATTAACGAGAGCTCTGAAGTCAAGTGAACAATTTTGCTTTCAATTCATAATAATCTCGCTACTACCAATGTGTGTAAAGAGATGGGATATACCCCTTTTTTTCTTGCACACAAAAATTAGCATGCCACTCATAATCTAACCCTTAGTATGTTAATTTATTACAAGACTGGAATAAAATATTGTAAGATTTTCACTCTCCTTTTAAAAAAATGCATATTTTGCTAATAAAATTATATTTTAAAATGTTTTTAAACATTACTTTTCTATGCCATTTTTTGTATAATATATTGCTGGTATTTACTATATTGAAAGAAAAAAAATTGAAGGTGTGTTCTATATGAATGTTTTTCAATCCTTATTCCTTTTCTCTGATATTAAATTTGTTTTGCCTAATACAGATTAAAGAACATCTTGCAAAGGGCCAACGAACATTAGCAGGTGAAGGAATGTCTCAGGTCACAAAAACACTGCTTGATTTAACTCAGAGGAAGCATTTTTATGCAGGGGATCTTCTGGTCTCAGTGGAAATCCTCAGAAATGTCACTGACACTTTCAAAAGAGCAAGTTATGTCCCCACGTCAGATGGAGTACAGGTAAGATAGAAATTATGTCAAACTTCAGCAAAAAAAATCTGGACATCTTTGCTGTGAAATACTATTAATATGAATTTGTTAATATAGTTTTCTTCCTAAGAGTCTTTTAACACTATAATTTTTTATACAATATTTAACAAAAAAAATAAAAATAATGATCGTAGCCTTGGTGACCTTATTGCCAATATTTTCCTAATAACAGAAGGCAAGTATTTACTTAACTTTCTTCACGTAAATCTGCCTCCCAAAAAAGTTACTAAAGAAACCAATCACTATTATGGAAAAAGCACATACTAATACAAATATATGCAAACCCCTGAATATAGTACCCCAGAGCATACCCTCCTACATCCTTTCTTTGATCTGTCTAACAAGTCTAACAACAGGAAATCTCTGGAATAGTCTGTTTTAAAACAAAACAAGTCCTATATCTAAAGAATCATTCTTCAGACCAAAATAACGTCAGGAGAAACACACAGTCGAACAATAACAAAGTTTGAAAATTTTAACCTTTAAAAGACAAATTACAAAATATTGATGACAGCAGAATGGTGAATCAAGCTGGAAAATTAAGAAAAAAACTTCAACATAATAATACATTTACTTAATAGACAAGTCAAAAAAATAAAAATACAAAACATAAAATAAAGACTTAACAAGGTAAGATAAGAATAAAAGGAAACTATAAAACTAATGATGCTACTAATAATTATCCAATAAGAAATGGAGGAGGGAAGAATACTGGATGCAAAATAATGACCTTCTGGGGCCTATCTATCAAGCTCCAAATGGAGCTTGACGGCCCGTGTTTCTGACGAGTCTTCAGACTCGCCAGAAACACAAGTTATGGAGCAGCAGTCTAAAGACCGCTGCTCCATAACCCTGTCCGCCTGCTCTGATGAGGTGGACAGGAATCGCCCGAATTCAACCCGATCAAATACGATTGGGTTGATTGACACCTCCCTGCTGGTGGCCGATTGGCTGCGAGTCAGCAGGGGCAGCGTTGCACCAGCAGCTCTTGTGAGCTGCTGGTGCAATGCTGAATAAGGAGAGCGTATTGCTCTCCGCATTCAGTGATGTCTTGCCGACCTGATCCGCACTGTCGGATCAGGTCCGCAAGACATTTGATAAATAGTCCCCTCTGTCTTTAATAGGTCACCAAGACTACAATACTTTTAATTTGTTCACAGGATATGAGGCTCTTATTTTGCATGTTTAATGCTCTGAAAGATTATGCGCAGATTCTGATATAAAAATCCAATATAAAACTTTTTAAAAACGTACTTAGAAGCTTCCAAGTTAGCACTGTTGAAAATCAGAAACTATTCGGAAAGAAATGATACAAAGAAGTCTTTCCAGAAAGTTGTATTAAATGGGAAAAGAAAAGAAATTAAAATGTAAGGCACTGACAGACTTAAAAAAAAACAAAGGCCTAGATTACAAGTGGGGACAAAAATATTAGCATTATTATGCGTTACCATTCCTCAAGCTCAATTGATTGTGCTTCTATTTTTTAGCTCATATTGCAAGTCAAAAGTTATTTTTATATGCCTCACATAATAGACTTCTGTGGGGTCCTGCAGTAAAATTAATTTTGGATATTGCTCAAGCGCTAAGCCATGGTTCACTAAACCAATGGTGCACAAGCAGTGTAGTTCTTCATGTATTTATATGCTGTACTATTAAAGGGACAGTCTATACCTTAGTCAATTTAAAGTCTTACCTTAGATTAAGCTGTAAATAGTCTCCTGCACCCTTTCTATATCATGCAGCAGGAATGGTAAAAAAGTTATTTTAAAATGAATATTGTTTCTGGCCACTTTGAAATGGCTGCCAAGCCCCGCCCACTGATGACATCACTATCTGGGCTGCATCTATGCACTCTGCTGAATAGCATTGACAGTCTGTTAAATTCAACTAGTGAGCCTTTTGTGATTGGAAGCCATATGCAGCCCATATCGTGATGTCATCAGTGGGCTGAGCTTGGCAGCCATTTCAAGGTGGCCATAAACAATATTTATTTTAAAATAACTTTTTTACTGTTCCTGCTGCATGATAAAGAAAAGGTGCAGGAGGCTATTTGCAGCTTTATCTAAGGTAAGAATTTAAAATGACCAAGGTGTAGACTGTCCCTTTAATAATAATAATGGTTTCATTCAGGTCTTAAAATGTTCAAATTGTTAAAACGCTATTTTAGATTGCGCTCAAGTGCATCACTTAAAGGGACAGTTTACTCAAAAATGTTCTCCCCTTTAATTTGTTACCAATAATCCACTTGCTGGAGTGTATTAATTTGTTTACAAGTATTTCCTTTATCCTTATATTGGCATTTGAAATGGTTGATTTAGCCTGTTGTATCCCCACCTATTCTGAAAGTTTCTGGCTTTAGGTCCAACCTATAGATAAGCTGTGTAAACACAGCCAGCAGCATAAATTACACCCCAAGTGGGGTATATAAGAGATAAGGTAATTGCATGGTCATTTTCTATTATTCTCTCCAAATATTGGTCTTTGGTTTATGGAAAGATCTAAGAGAAAGAAGCATGAATATGTACACAAGGTGATAAAGTAATGCGATCTGATTATACCTACAAGCTTAACCCATTGTATTAGGTTGTAGCTTCAAAACACAAAATCATTTAATTCATATACACAAATAAATCTTAAAAAGCAAATTCTCATACATTTTATACTCTGCAGCTGGTAAAAAAAACTAATTGGAAACACATTAAGAGAAAAACAATTGTCCAGTATATTGTCTATTTACCTCACCACTTGTAATATAAGCTCAGTGAGAATGCTGATAGTGCTATCTGTGCTATCCATTAAAAGTATATGTCATGATAAAAAGTTGTGTTAAGATCCATTGGGGAAAATATTTAACCATCCACTGGTAATACCTATTTGTGCATTATTCTTTGCACAAGGTCTCACAAAAGATAATACAACCTCTGCTATTGTTTACACTCCACTAGCCCAAAATGTATTAATTACAAAATTAATAGTGGAGAAATATATAAATCTCAAATCCATATATTTTTTTTAATTCTAATTTGTTTTCTTTACTAGTTCACTAAAAGTCTCCCCCACTAAGCTATCTAGCTATTGCATACTGCCTAATGCAGTCAGTTTTACCTGGCTTTGAACCTTAATCAACCGTAATTTAATAAATGGGGCTCTGTGTTTAATTTTACACTGACCATATATATATCAATTCAGCTCATGCAGGAGACAACCTCCACGAAAATGATTCTTTCTAAAATCATTCATAAGAAAACTAGGTTTTTCTTTTTTGTATGTGTATATCCTTTGTGTAGCCAAACAAATTCAGATAATCATGTGTATAAATGTCATAGAAAAGGAAACAAAAACTACCTTTGAACAATAAAACTTTATTTGTTTTGGAATGGTGGTCATAGAATTCTAAGCTGCTACAGTCATGATTTTTGTTACTATAATTCACATTTTGCATTTCTAAAATATATTTGATATGATTTTAAAGTAACTGAAACATTAATTAATGTAAGTACAACCCTATATCCAAGCATATCTGTATCACAGAACAAGCAAATCAAATAAGCCTTGGATTAACCAAGAAATAACCTGAAAGTCTGGCTTGTAGGATTGTAAAATAATTAATATTATTTTAGTTTCAGGAGAGCTTATACCAAGCTCTCAAGAACCTCATTAGCTGTGCACAGTGAACGCTTAAAAACAGTTTGTTGCAAAACCGTTACTGCCAGATAACACAGAAACGTCATATAGTTAAAAATAACAATCCAGCAACAAATTATTATGACACTAAGAGCCAGATTACGAGTGGAGCGCTAACAGTTATGAGCGAGAGAGAAGGGGTTTACAATGGGTGTTTGCGCTCGTCGGGTTTACTGCTCCTATTTTGTTGAAAGTAAACGCAATTGCTTGAGTGCAATAGCTATTTACGCTAGAATGATTCCTCAGAGCTCTGGTTAACTGTTTTACTAAACAAAAAAGAGTCACAAAACACATAAAGAATACATTACAAGTACAGTTGCACTCATAATAGCACCATCTAATAAAAATTATTTTAAAAAAATATATTGTACATGAAAGTTATAGGTAGATATAAGCCCTTTGCAGTTATATAGATGAAAACATTATGTAAAATCATATTTATACAATATTCATATTTACTGTAAATATTTGACATTCAAATGTTCTGCACATAGCAGTATATGTTCTAAGTATTTTTAAATAGATATTCCGATATATCTGTATAAATCTATACCTCTATATAATCATGTGTGTATATATATATATATATATATATATATATATATATATATATATATATATATATATTGTACCAAAATACCATCAAATATATGTAGATTATTTCTCTTTGTGAAGAACATTGGAATGTGAAATATTCATATTTTCATGTCGGGTTAACGCACATGAGAATATGCGATCGGTTTTGTGCGCCATTTGGGTGTTAGTTTTTTTTTCTACTTTTTTCTTTTTGTGCTCGTTGGGTTAGCGTGCAAGCAAAAACAGTTTACATTTAACTCGTAATACAACCCGACAAGGGCAAAAAGCTTACTTCTAGAACAGTTAATACTCGAGCGGGAGCGTTAAGTAGCTCTCTACTTGTAATCTGGTCCTAAATAATGTGATCACCTCAATATCCCAATCTAACACAACAAAAATATTGTTATTATGCACTTATTTAAATTTGGGCATTTGTTTTGTTACAAATGCAAATTTGTAACAAGGTAAAAACAAAAGGGCGCCTCATGGTGTAGACTGTATGATTTATGAAACAGATAAAAGAATCCTAAATTTGTAACACATTTTAACGATTTTTCCCCCTAACAAATGCACTAATTTAAAGAATTTGGTTTGCATATGTGAGCCTGCTTGCTGCAATGTAAGAAGCAGTGGTCATTCAACCGTTGCTTCTTACACCCTACACCACCTCTGAGGTGGCAAGGGAAAATCACTGAGAGCATGCTTACTCTCGGTGATTGACAATCCCTTCTCTCACATGATTGGTTGCACGCGAGAAGGGGCAGGCATTACATGCTCACTTGAGTGAGCAATGATCCTGTTTGTCCGCTGCCCATATGTAGCGAAGGCAAGCTGACAACTTCTCGAGTTGAGAAGCTTATCCGCTTGCTCCTTTGCACATGGGGCCCTTAGTCCAGAATTTAGCGAGTTGAAGTGCATTATCACTTTCATTTCAAATGTTTTTCTTTCTATGGTGTTTTTGAAGTTGCCTCTGAGAATCTTGATTTTGAGGTTTTGGATTAAGTGGTCAGATTGGGTGAAATGGTTACCAACAGGGGTACAGTATTTTGTTTCACAGTGATTTTTGAGTGTCTGTGTAAGTTCATCTGAAGGTGCAGTTTTTGGCTTTTGGCTTGTTTCCCCAATATAATATCCCAATTCACATGCAGCACAATGTATCATGTATACCACATTTGTGTGTATATATATATATATATATATATATATATATATATATATATATATATATATATATATATATATATATATAAATATATATATATATATATATATATATATATACACAAACAGAGAGAGAAGCACACTCACAGGAATGAACAACCAGCTCAATACCATTGTTAGCCTGTTCTATGATGATTTACCACCTGAGTGCAGCTTCTTTTAGCCCAGTAATGCTTTTCACAGAGTAGAACTTTCCTGTAGTATATCAGTCTGATCCCACCTATTACGGTCAGTCCAGCACCCAAATACCAGGCAATACCTTTCTGAACAAGGAACACAGCAACCCCAGATGATAGTTTCAGCCTTCATTGGGCCTCGTCAGTAAGGTGTAACCATATTCCAATAAGCACACTGAGCAAGGAGTCCACGTCTGGATTCCCCTTTTTCCCATAGGGAGACTAAATACACACAGAGAGAAGCACACTCACAGGAACGAACAACCAGCTCAATACCATTGTTAGCCTGTTCTAGGTCAATTTACCACCTGGGTGCAGCTTCTTTTAGCCTAGTAATGCTTTTCACAGAGTAGAACTTCCTGTAATATATCAGTCTGATCCCACCTATTATGGTCAGTCCAGCGCCCAAATACCAGGCAATTCCTCTCTGAACAAGGAACACAGCAACCCCAGATGATCATTTCAGCCTTCATTGGTCCTCATCAATGAGGTGTAACCATGTTCCTCTAAGCACACTGAGCAAGGAGTCCACGTCTGGATTCCCCTTTTTCCCATAGGGAGACTAGATACTCACAGAGAGAAACACAATCCCAGGAATGAACAACCAGCTCAATACCATTGTTAGCCTGTTCTATGGCGATTTACCATCTGGGTGCAACTGGTTACTTAGCTGGTTGTTCCTGTTAGTGCGCTTATCTCTCTATGTGTGTGTGTATATATATATACTTTATATATATGACAATGCACTTCAACTGGCTAAATTCTGGACTAAATGCAGACTCTGGGTTCTTAGCACATTATCAAACTTTTTTGTAATGTACTTTCATATAGTCAATTACATAGTGTATTCCACACTTTTTATACATAAGTACACAGGTAAGCCTATGTCCACACTTTTGACATTATTATTATTTCCTCTTTTTGTGACTATCTTATATTCCCCCTGTATACATAATTTCACATCTTTATAAATATTGATTCTATGTTGATGTATATTTTTGTCATTATATGCTCTATGTAAAACTATATATTTCCCCTGTCTGTTCTCCTACTCTGAACACCGTCTGCCTCTGTCACCTAAGTCCCCCTCATGATTTTTACGACACTCCCTCCTCTCCCTGCACTCCGACCTCTGTAACACTTTTACATTTTAGCCATCCTTTGTTTCAATATATAATCTGTAAATTCCATTGAATTGGTCAGTTTTCCTTTAGACTTGAGAAAGGAAGGAATTCTTATGAAAGCTTATCAACTTATAAATGTATAGTTAGTCCAATAAAAAAAGTATCATTGCTCAGTGCAATACTCTTGCTATTTTGGTATCTATTTAAACGTATTTTTGATGTGTTTTGTGACACTTTTTATGCTTAGTAAAACAGTTAACCAGAGCTCTGAGGTAATCATTCTAGTGTAAATTGCGATTGTGCAAAATCATTCGAATTTACTTGCTAGCGGAATTTAACTTTTGCGCAAAGGGCTGCGAAAACCTGATATCGCTCATGTGCAAACGATATTGCGCCAGCCGTAATCAAGCGCTTAGTCGTTGGTGGTTGGTGCACTACTTAGATTGTGTGCAAGTAGTAGAGTTCTTTTATTTTTATTTATTTATATAATGAGAAAAAATAATAACAATACAGAAAAATAAATTAAAAGCATATTACAACAAGATACAGGGTAATAACAATATGCAAGATATCAATAAATATCGTAATATAATCAATGACATAAAACTGATACATTAAAAAAGTGTTTAAGCAGAGCGCTGGTTAATAAACGGGATACCACACAACTTACAAGGGAGAAAAGATCCTTCTATCTTTTCAAATGTGGTAGGGGTTTTGGTGGTAGTAAGTGCGCTAAAAGAAAGCTAAAGGTATCCAATTGTTAAAGCAAATATTAAGTGTATCCAGTATATATATAAAGGAGTTAAAAAATATATATAACAATGTGCAAAGTGTAATGCGTGTATTAGGATTCCGCAGTCCTATTGACAAAAAAGAGAGGGGGTGTGGGGGGGAAATGAGAAGATCTATACAAAAATAACAGTGTCCATGAAAAAATGTAGTGGTATTTAGATATCTTACTTAAGGAAGATGATAGTGAAGCGTTCTATCAATAGTGTACTAATGATAAAAATAAAGTCAAAATATGTGACAATTAGCAGTGTGACCATATATTTATGTAATACTAAAAAGTATCAGGCAAAATGTTAGTGTGTGTTAAAAAGAAACAATGCGTTAAACTTTAGTGAAAAAAACTAAATATATCTAAAAAAAATTCCCTTGCAGCCTAAATCATATATCAAAAATATTTAATTATACGCAATCACAATCAAATTGGAACTTAAAACAAAGGGACGTCTCCCCAGATTAAAAATAATAAAATCAGAATTTAAGCAAGTAGAGATTCCATACTAGATACTTAGTAAGCAAACTTAGCTGAGGAAATGTGTCAATAATCCACTGTGTTATGCAGAGAGAAACAGTCTCTTATAGCATCAGAACCTTTTTTGTCGTTGCTTTATAAATAGGTTTTACCGACCAAGTTCAAGGTTTAGGAAATGTGTAGACTTCTTATTGCACAATACAGTCATTAAACTTTATTGATCTTAATGTTTTAAGATTCTTTCTACTTACTTCACCACTCGTGTGGCACAGATATCCTCTGTTCAGCTCCAAGTTTCCAAACTGAGTTAGTGCGCCGCGTGTATCTCGGTGTCTGACGTCATCGGCAAACTTCAACTGCTGTTACCGTGATAATCGGCTTTCTGGATATTGGAATCACAGGTTGTTTTGGAGATAATCACTCTATGTATTTCCAACGGAGGTAATTCCCTGCACTTAGTGCTGATTGCACGCAGGAAAAAAGGAGGATGTTGAAGAATGTAGATAACCCGGGTTAATAAGTAAAGTTGAGAAAATCCTTAGATGTAGAATGTCCTCATTCAAGTAGTAATATGTCAGATAACACAGCCACTCAGATCAACGCGTTTCGCTCGCCAGGGAGCTTGATCTGAGTGGCTGTGTTATCTGACATATTACTACTTGAATGAGGACATTCTACATCTAAGGATTTTCTCAACTTTACTTATTAACCCGGGTTATCTACATTCTTCAACATCCTCCTTTTTTCCTGCGTGCAATCAGCACTAAGTGCAGGGAATTACCTCCGTTGGAAATACATAGAGTGATTATCTCCAAAACAACCTGTGATTCCAATATCCAGAAAGCCGATTATCACGGTAACAGCAGTTGAAGTTTGCCGATGACGTCAGACGCCGAGACACACGCGGCGCACTGACTCAGTTTGGAAACTTGGAGCTGAACAGAGGATATCCGTGCCACATGAGTGGTGAAGTAAGTAGAAAGAATCTTAAAGCATTAAGATCAATAAAGTTTAATGACTGTATTGTGCTATAAGAAGTCTACACATTTCCTAAACCTTGAACTTGGTCGGTAAAACCTATTTATAAAGCAACGACAAAAAAAGGTTCTGATGCTATAAGAGACTGTTTCTCTCTGCATAACACAGTGGATTATTAACACATTTCCTCAGCTAAGTTTGCTTACTAAGTATCTAGTATGGAATCTCTACTTGCTTAAATTCTGATTTTATTATTTTTAATCTGGGGAGATGTCCCTTTGTTTTAAGTTCCAATTTGATTGTGATTGTGTATAATTAAATATTTTTGATATATGATTTAGGCTGCAAGGGAATTTTTTTTAGATATATTTAGTTTTTTTCACTAAAGTTTAACGCATTGTTTCTTTTTAACACACACTAACATTTTGCCTGATACTTTTTAGTATTACATAAATATATGGTCACACTGCTAATTGTCACATATTTTGACTTTATTTTTATCATTAGTACACTATTGATAGAACGCTTCACTATCATCTTCCTTAAGTAAGATATCTAAATACCACTACATTTTTTCACGGACACTGTTATTTTTGTATAGATCTTCTCATTTCCCCCCCACACCCCCTCTCTTTTTTGTCAATAGGACTGCAGAATCCTAATACACGCATTACACTTTGCACATTGTTATATATATTTTTAACTCCTTTATATATATACTGGATACACTTAATATTTGCTTTAACAATTGGATACCTTTAGCTTTCTTTTAGCGCACTTACTACCACCAAAACTCCTATCATAAAACTGATACATGTCACAGGGGAAGTACATATCAGACAGTTAAATTTCCAATTTCATATAGATGTATCTTATTGTTTCTTATTTTCCCCTTTTCAATTATGAAATAAAATCCTCCTAAGCCAACGATACACAAGAAGCAAAAAATAAAAAACGAAAATCGAACAAACAAAACAGAACGGAACAAAATAAAGCAAAACATAACAAAACACAACAAGACAGGACACACCACTACACAACACGACACACCAAGATAAAATGGGATGGGGTAAGAAGAGAAAAAAAAAAAAAAGGAAAGAAGGTCCGCCCATTCGGTCTGCTGGACCCCCCAAACCCTTTACTCATCACTCAAAGCCCATTCTTGCGGAAAACGGCCCAACAAGATGTTAATTAAAAAAAACTCAGACTCACTAAATGGTTTCATCATTTTTTTTTGGAATACCAAGGGCAAGGAAAAGACAAACTTTTCCCATTTTCTGAAAAATACAACCACATGCTCTTCTTGTGGATATGGAATATTGAACTGCTCCATCGTAAATTGATTCATTAAGGCCGTTTTAAACTGTGAAAATTTAGGTGCTACACATGCCTTCCATAATTTAAGGATAAGATTACGTGCTGTTAGTATAATTGTGTTTAAGAGACCAAAATTTTTACTTATACCTTGAAATTGTACCAAGAAAAAAATCTCAATGGGTAACAAGTCGTATTCCAACTTCAGAACTGTATTCATCCAATATGAGATCTTTTTCCAAAATTGGAAAATATTTGGACATCCCCAGAGACAATGAAATAGATCTGCATCTGTTATCAAGCATCTAGAACATAAAACCTTTGAGTTATACCATTTAGTGCGCCCGGGGTAAAATACGTCTGAAGCGCAATTTTTATCTGGGATTCTCTCCACACTGTTGGCAACCAGCTCTGTTGAATTAATTTAAAACCTCCAACAATAGTTTGTTCGTTTATATCAGCGAATTGGGTGGACCATTTTACTACCATGTCACTGACCTGCAAACTAGAGGCTTTCTGAAGTAGAAGTAAGTATAATGGGGAGATTACGTACAGTCCTGATGCATAAATAGATATCCTGGGCTGTAGTTCACCTATTGACCAATTATTTCCATAGTTTCTAAGTAACTCTTGAAGGAAATGTCTAACTTGAAGGTAAGCATAAAATTCACGTGCCCCAAGATCAAATTTATTTGCTATATCTGCAAAAGTTAGTGGATAGCCATCAGTTCCCAGAATCTGACTCATGGTTTTTTAAAATTGTGTGATCTATCTGAATCATTAAAGTTTAATTTCAACTAAACTATTCCTTTAAGTCCATCATTTTTTTATTACGCATAGATTAATAAAACATTTTTTTTTTTTTTTCAGAATTTCTTTCAAGTAGTTAGCAATCTCCTAGATGAAGAAAACAAGGAAAAATGGGAAGATGCTCAACAGGTAAGATTGCAGGTTTAATGTAAAGAGTAATATGCAACCATTTTCAATTATAAAATTATTATTTCACGAAAATCTTAAGTGCTGGCTAGTATGCATTAGTATCTTGAAGTTAATCTTGTTTATTACTCCCTTAAAAATAGTTTCCATAGCAATGTAATTGATAATACAAGTAATTGTAAAGCTTTTATACATAATATGTTACCAAACTCAAACCCAACTTACATCCCAAATCATCTTTTTATTTTATTTTTATATCAAAATTTAAGATTTTTTTTCAAATTCTGATGACTCCCTGGGCAGTTATAATTCCTAAAGTAAAAAATATAACACTACATTTATTATTTTTTAAATGCTAACCATGCCTATTGCTTTTTTTTTTTTTTTACTTATTTTACAGAAACTGAATAGCTAAAATAAGCTGTTTTGTGCTAGTTGCTTCTGTTATGTCAGTAAAACTAAGACAAAGCTATGTTTCAAAAGATTGCAAGAACTATTCTGTTTTATTTTTTAATAACCCTTTTTGATCAAATCTTTCACTTATCTCTATATAAATGAAGGGGAACCATTTTCAATATAAAAACTATTATTCCTTGTTCATAAACGTATTCTTATACCACATTCTTTTCAGAAAAGTGTAGAAAAATAAAATGTATTCTTTTTAATAAATACATGTGTTAGGCAGAATAAGGCTTTGTGGATCCTTCCTGTGAGTAAGATAAAAGGATGAAACAGTGTGACCTTGTTAAGTCATATGGCCGGATTTATCATGAGCCAGATAGACAGGGGAGGAAATCTCCTGGCATTGCCTCTAGAGGGCAGCAATATGCTGACCACATTTATCATTGTACACTATGCAATGAGTGTGCAATGCCGCCTCCCACTTGCTCACGATTGGCTCTCAATCTTCCCAGTCTGAAAAGTCTGGGAAGATTGAAACATCCTACTTAACAGTTGGCCTAAAGTATTTCTTTCTTCTGCAGGCACAACATGCCTAGAAAATCAAGAAGTAACAATTCAGGCGAAATTAATTTCCTCTCACTTTATATTGTAATAGCACATAAAGTAGATCATTGCAGATGGCAGAAACACATTCAGAAATGTTCAGTGTACTTTAACCTTTCCTATATCTGCCTTCTCAGTTGTTTTCTTTTTAATTTTGTTGCTTTAGGAAAATCATCAAATTCAGTTGAGTAGATAATTACTAAGCATTAGATTGGCTACTACTTGCACAGTACTTCCTTTCATACAATTCCCCAAATCATATCACATTTTGCTATTTAAAAAAATAATGGTCCCCTTTTTGCGTGTGATCTAGTTAGCTTAGTTGTTATTTCTGGCTATAGATACATTTAACTCCACTCCACATTTTTTCTTCTATATTTCAAAACAACTTTAAGAAAAATAACTTGATGCTGATATTGCACACGCTGATACCATATGTGTTTTTTTCATTTTAGTAACATGCTATTTTACCATAGTTTTACAATTTTCACCTTTATTTTAGGAACACCCTTAATGCATGTTGAGTCTTTTGACCTATCCATTGTAGCATTGCAATTTAATTTGTTTTCTAGAACCTAATGTAACATTGCAATATAATCTATTTCCCATTAAGGGCATTTTTCCCGTCTCCAACTGGACTACATGGTGTATATCAATTGCTTTACAAGATTTCCAGAACCCCACAGTAATGTGGACAAGGAACATGCATGTGGCTTTTTTTCTTTCTTCTTTTTGGATGTGTTATTGTCATATTAGCCTTTTATTTACCCTTTTTCTACAGTATTACATTCTCCTATAAAAAATGTTGTCCCTTTTGCCATCTCTACCCAGCAGCTTGTTTTGAATGTAGTTTAAATGGGGTTTTGGTGTTTAGGCACCATTGATTTGTCTGCAGTTTTTTTTCTAGTTGGCTTCTGAGTTCATTATTTTCAGTTCATAGGCTTTATCAAGTATAGGGAATTGGTTTCCTTCCTCTTTTTACTTTTTAAAGCAACCACTTCTCTCAGTGGGGTGATTTCCTCCTCCAATGGTGAAAGATCTTTATTGACTATTTGATAACTTTTTTTTTCTTTTCTCTGAAACCTAACATTTATTTAGGGCCAATGGCCTAGAGCATCTTTACCACTCAGTGTTCTAATATTTATATTTCAGATATTATTCTCATAATATGACTTCTTGGTTCCTCTGAACTGTTTCCTCTACAGGATCTTTGCTTGACTTCTCCCATTGAACATACAAGACCGTTTTCTGAATTTTGTCACTTCTATTTTGTGGCTTTGTATTTTTAGGTTCTTGTGACCTTCACATACATCTGCATTTCATGATTGGCTTTTGTCTCACTACTGATGTTGCTACACATACTGTTTGTACTTTTTTTTTTTTTAACCCTGTCTTTTCTGTCTAAGACACTTTTTTTTTCACTTGACTCAGGTTTAGTTCAGACCAATCTGTAACAAAAAATGTGTGTCATCATGTGAATTTGCTGCAAGGGAAATTCTTCCTTTCCTACAGTTTGGCCAAACATGAAACTTGAGAGGGCAAGATCAGGAAGGGGTTGACCCCCATTAACACATTTTATTATTATTATTATTATTATTCTTTATTTATAAAGCGCCAACAGATTCCGCAGCGCTGTTCATAGGTAACAAAGATAAAAGAACAGTACAATATGAGACACCAGACAAAATTTAACAAACAAATACAGGAGGAATTGGGAGCCCTGTTCCCGTGGGAACTTACAATCTAAATGGGTAGGAGGGTGAGAAACAGGAGGTGGGGACTGCAAAGGTGGGAATGATGTTAGTGTGAAGTTAGATGAGGGCAACTATTAGGCAAATGGAATTCATTAGTTACTGATTTGGTGATAGGCTTCCCTGAACAAGAAGGTCTTTAGGGAGCGTTTAAAGGAGGAGAGGTTGGGGGAAAGTCTGAC
Organism: Bombina bombina; assembly: GCF_027579735.1. Lineage (NCBI taxonomy): Eukaryota > Metazoa > Chordata > Amphibia > Anura > Bombinatoridae > Bombina > Bombina bombina. Next base: position 506,483,561 of record NC_069502.1, read on the forward strand.
AGCATGAGGAAGTGCGTTCCAGAGGGTTGGTGCCGCACGAGAAAAGTCCTGTAGTCTAGCATGAGAGGAGGTGATGGTAAAAGAGGCAAGGAGTAGATCATTGTTGGATCTTATGGGACGGACTGGAGTATATTTGTATATCTGTTGAGGACAGGTATGGGGGACTGCATTGGTAAGGGCTTTGTAGGTCAGAGTGAGAATTTTGAATTTAATTCTGCTGTGAATGGGGAGCCAGTGAAGGGACTTACAGAGGGGTGTGGCAGATACAGAGCGTCGGGAGAGATGGATCAGCCTAGCAGAGGCATTTAGGATGGATTGAAGGGGGGAGAGGCGGGAGAGAGGAAGGCCAGTTAGTAGGTTGTTACAGTAGTCAAGCTAGGGAATGGATTAGCTGTTTAGTAGTTTCAGCACTCAGAAAAGGACGAATTTTGGAGATATTGCGTAGGTGGTTGTGACAGGATGAAGAGAGCGATTGGATGTGGGGTATGAAGGACAGATTGGAATCGAGTGTAACTCCAAGGCAGCGGACTTGGGGTGATGGGGAGATAGTGGTGTCACCGACAGTGATAGTAAAGTTAGCAACTGGAGTAGAATTAGTTGGGGGGATTAGAAGAAACTCAGTCTTGGACATGTTGATTTTTAGGTGGTGAGAGGCCATCCAGGAAGAAATGCCAGATAAGCAGCCGCTGATGTGGGAAAGGACAGAAGGAGAGAGTGCAGGGGTGGATAGGTAGATCTGAGTATCATCAGCATAGAGGTGATAGTTGAAGCCATAGCTACTAATAAGTTTACCCAGTGAGGAAGTATAAATAGAGAAGAGTAGAGGGCCTAGAACAGAGCCTTGAGGTACTCCAACAGACAGAGGCAGTGGAGAGGATGAGTCACCAGCAAATGAGACAGAAAAGGACCTATTAGAGAGATAAAAGTGGATCCAGGAGAGGGCAATGTCACAGAGCCCAAGGGAGCTGAGAGTTGAATAAATCATGTGTACAAACACATTATACACCCATCTGTAAAGAATAATACCTCACGAGCTGTCAGTGTGAATATATAGTAATTTATTGTTAATTATAAATATTTGTGTTTGTTTTGTAGGGGGAGGGCTCTTAAAACATGATTAAAGGACCAGTCAACACAGTAGATTTGCATAATCAACAAATGCAAGATAACAAGACAATGCAATATCACTTAGTCTGAACTTCAAATGAGTGGTAGATTTTTTTCTGACAATTTTAAAAGTTATGTCTTTTTCCACTCCCCCTGTACCATGTGACATCCATCAGCCAATCAAAAATGCATACATGTACCATGTGACAGCCATCAGCCATTCACAAATGTATACCCACTTATTCTTGCACATGCTTAGTAGGAGTTGGTGACTCAAAAATTTTAAATATAAAAAGACTGTGCACATTTAGTTAATGGAAGTAAATTGGAAAGTTGTTTAAAATGGCATGCTCTGTCTAAATAATGAAAGTTTAATTTTGATTGAGTGTCCCTTTAATTGTTGGAATTAGTTGAAGCTCTAAAAATGTGGTTCAGTCTGACAGAGGAAGCCAAGGAATATCATATTTAGTGCACCAGAAGAAACACATATAGACAGTTGGGATGTAGCTAATGTCTTAAAAAAAAAAAAAAACTTTGGATATGCTAATTTAAAATTTAAGGAAATATTTGCTTGCAGGTTTAGAAAACTTTTTCTTGTTTACAGACAGGATTTGTAGATTAAAGAGATACTGACTAATGGATTATGATAGCAAGGATTAATGCTAGTTTTTTGCGTTTAAAAAAATGATGCAGAAGTGAAATTGTTGTTTAAAATTTCAAAAAATGATCTCCAATCCTGACAATTTATCTTTGAAATTCTCATATTCTGAAACTGCAGTAAAATAGCTAGTTCACTTATCCAATGTTAAAGAGACAGTCATTTCCGAAATTGTTATTGTTTAAAAAGATAGATAATCCCTTTATAACCCATTCCCCAGTTTTGCACAGCCAACATGGTTATATTAAAATATTTTTCACTTATGTGATTACCTTGTATCTAAGCCTCTTCTGACAGCCCCCTTATCACATGGCTATTTATTTATTATCTATTGACTTGCATTTTAGCCAATAAGTGCAGTGTCCTGCACAACTTCATGGGAGAGAACACGATGTTATCTATATGGCCCACATTAATTATCAGTCTCTTGTTGGGAAAAACTAATAAAAAGCATGTGATAAGAAGGTGTCTGTAGTGGCTTAGAAACAGGCAGAAATTTAGAGGTTTAATTGTTATAAAGTATATCAATATAACAAGGGTAGTAAAGGTGTTATATATTTTTTTAAACAATAACAATTTTGGTGTAGAATGCCCCTTTAAAGGGACATTGTATTGTAAAATGTTCTCCACTTTAATATGTTAATATATCCCAATGATCTATTTGACCTGATGGAGTGTTTAAAACTAGCTCATTTATCTGAAATAGTTGCTTGTAAACAAAAGGCAGCAGAAGAAATCAACCTTTGAGGAAGAGAGTCTAGGCCATTTGAAAAAGTGTTCCTGCAGCATCTTTGAATACAACTCTTAGATGCTTGCCTGAGTACATTCTCCTTTTAAGAGCACATTTGCCTGTACTTAGGTTTACGGGAACCAGGGGAAGGGCATTTACCTTTGTTTTCTGTCAGATTATTTGTTGTTGGAAAAAAAGTGAAATCAGATTCTGAAATAATGTACTTGCAGCAAGAGATGAAAATTATCTCTCAGATTTGATGAAAAATAAACTCACTCAACTTTATCTTTGAGCCTATAAACATTTCACAGATACACCTTAGAATTTTAATGTTGCCAACTTTTAAAGATATCACTGTAGTTCAAGGAAATAAATGTAATAGAGAGGTTGATAAATTTACCAAAACATATAGAAATCAACCTACCATAAACATATAGAAAAATTAATATGCAAATAAGGCCTGAGGTTATTTCAGTAAGGTAATAAAAAAAATGCAGCCGTACAAAGTCGTTTTTATCAGCTCTCCCCCTCTATGCGTAACAGGAAGAAAACTAATTATCCTTTTTCTTTGAAACAACAGCTTGTTTGATTTGCTTTGAAGTGAAACATTATAATATATATTTCTAATTAGAAGTTAATACAAGAATAATTTAAAAGCCATTTTTCAGGTCAGCTACAGTTAATGCGCTATTAATGTAGATTACATTAAAATAAATTTATTAACAGCAAACATATCAAATATATTAGCAAATCCTACCCTTTGAAAACAGAGCAGCGGTAAAAAAAATATGTTAAATTAGACTTAAAAATGCCACTTTGAACAAAAGAACTATACACGCTTCTAATAACTGTTTTATCAGTTGGTCATCTAGCAGCTATATTAAATAGCTATTAAAGGAAAGATCTGCACTGTTTTGGGTTATTATGCCTCTGTTATACATGGCTTCATAAAAATGAGTTAATGAATATATTAAGAGCTTAATAGTATCTGGTATTCTCTCAAATCAGTATTTCAGTTAATGCAGTAGCTGCACATGATAGTATGGTTCTGCATTGTCCAACTATTTAATGTGATTTCATAAATGTAAGAGCACTCAAAGCAGAAATGGTAAAATAAAGCTATATCACTGTTGTCTAAACATCCATGAGTCAAGGCATCCTGTGTTGTCATAGTAACATTAAGAGCAGCTTTCTGGAAATGGTTGCTATGTTTATCTTGATATTACATCCTTCGTTGGATCTAAGCAAATTACAGCAGACTAGTTATCTCTTATAACCAATGCATACTTGGCAGACCACATAATGTTTTAAAAAACATTTCTAAAAATACCAGCATTCTCCAAAACTATATTCCCATGCATCATTTTAGGATTTGCTGTATCTACTTTTCTTCGTGTATAGAATTGTTAGTTTACTAAAAAAAAAAAAAAAAAGGATTATTTTATATGAAGCACAGCTGCAGAGGCTAGTTCATGCCTTTCAAATTAATTGCCCATGTGACAAACCAGTAATTATAGTTTATATATGGATCGGATGTATGGCAGCACCCAATTTCTCACAAATCACTGATACTGCAGCTGGCCAAAGTAAAGCCACTATTAAGATATGCGCTGAAGTGGAATCTGAGAGTCAGCATTGCAGTAAATGTTGAAACACAATTTGTTGTTTTTTAATCTTAAATTTGTTGTCATGGACCAGAGTATAATGTGCATTTATATGTTATAACTCATGTACAGTATATGTAATATATAAACTGATTGAGATTATTATGATACATGCTAATAAAGTTCCATTACATGTTTCCTATTAATAGGGATGTTATAATGTAGAGATTATTTCATTATTTTTATAGCCTTATCTTTACTGATAATATTGCAATCTTATTTTTTTTAGATTTATCATGGGTCTGTGGAGTTAATGCAGGTGATTGAAGATTTTATACATATTGTTGGAATGGGAATGATGGATTTTCAGAATTCATATCTCACAACAGGAAATGTGGGTAAGAAATATTTTTCTGTCTTTTCTTGCTTATTTTTGGAAACATATTTGGTAAAAAAAACTTTTTTTATTAGAAAAGAGAAAATATATTTACAATCTATATGTCTATCTATCTATCTATCTATCTATCTATCTATCTATCTATCTATCTATCTATCTATCTATCTATCTATCTATCTATCTATATATATATATATCTTTTTCTCTATCTTCAAGGGGGTTTTACTTTGTAACTGGAGTTTTTTTCTGTGGGAGAATATTCTATACAGTGATCTACTGTGTTTCAATACACTCACAATCAGAAGAAGAGTTTCCTCATCTTTTTACTTACCATAACTGGTTTGGATGTTTTATACCAGGTTCACTATGAAAAGCGTAAGAAACCTATTACTTGCTGATGTGTCAGTCAGCTGTAAACATGTGGTTTCTCTTGCTGTACCAATCATATCCATGCTAGCATGAAGGATTTGATTTTTAAAAAGATTACGGGAAGTGAAAGTGAGGCATACTGAAGCTTATATGTATATCATTATCCAGAATCTCCTGCTCCAGTTGAAACACAGCTTGAGGAGGTTTGCAAAAATGTTCTGCGTGGGAATCCCAGATTTATAATGCAATTATATATTGTGTACTATTGATGGTTTTTAAAAGGTATGGAAATTTTAGAACCCCACAAACAGTGTGCAATGCATTTTCAACTGTTCTAACAATGGACAGGGATAAACTCAAAAAGTGAGAGTTCTATTCATTTGGTATTTACTAGAAGACAGATTTGGTATACAGAGAAAATGGCTTTAAAAACAGCTTCTTTACTATCTATTTTGATGTTTTAAGTAGTTTTATATAGAAGAAATACTTACCCAAATAACGTTATCACAATAAGTTGCATAAACAAGCATAAAGAAAAATGCTGCATTATATGAAAGTAGATATGGTGTTAACTGATTCAAAACACATTTCACATTCAGTTATATATAAACATCATATTTGTTTAATAAACCTTGAAAATGAATGCAACATTCTAATGGAAAAATACAATGAAGTGTGTTAGAGCATTCTATTTTTTGTATAAAAGTCCCTTGCAAATTTGGTTAAGTACATAGCTTAAGTCTTTCTTAGAGCTTCAAAACATTCCAACTACAGAGCAGGACATGGTTGGTGGTTGGGAAGTGCTATCTATCTATCTATCTTTCTATCTATCTATCCATCTATCTATCTATCTATCTATCTATCTATCTATCTATCTATCTATCTATCTATCTATCTTATCTGTCTGTCTGTCTATCTAGTATATCTATCTATCTATCTATCTATCTATCTATCTATCTATCTATCTATCTATCTATCTATCTATCTATCTATCTATCTATCTATCTATCTATCTATCTATCTATCTATCTTATCTGTCTGTCTGTCTATCTAGTATATCTATCTATCTATCTATCTATCTATCTATCTATCTATCTATCTATCTATCTATCTGTTAATAACCCATCCCATTTATATAGGCCAATGATTTTTATATCCTTTTTTTTAATGTAATCTATTTTTTTCCACTCATTTTCTAGAAGATAAATATGCTGTAATTTTACAGTTTTTGAGCATGTTTTATTTACTGCTCCAAAAGCCTATTATTTTTTTAACGATTAATGTTTTGCGTAACAGCAATTCAGACCCAAGTAACCAGTGATATAGAAATGGCAACATTTCAATGAAAGTGTCAGCATCTTACATTAAATTGTGACAGTAGGCATAGCATATATTTCATTTTAATGAATCATGGGATAATAAATCCAATTAAAATTGACAGTTTGCCTATTTTTATAAAAAAACAATGCCAACAATTACAAGTATTTATTATTCTGGTACTCTAATGCTATTATACAGTTTTAAATTGATTTATTTAGTATATACTTAGTAAAACACATATATGAGTTGTCAATAAATTATTGATTTATTTTTTAAATACTGTGCTAGATCTAGGATAATATTATGCTTATTTATTAAATAAATTTGAGAGCAATCTTTTATGTTAACAGTATAGAAACATTTACTGATATATCAGAGTTTTCATGCAAACACATTGAAAGTGTGCATTGGTGATTATTGACTTTGATTTCTAAGTCATTGTAATCCTTTTAAAAATCTGACCTTAAAGATGCATGATACACAAATGTTGAATCACTTGAAAGCGAAGCATCATAGCACTAAAAAGCTGACTTGAAAATATCACCCTAACATCTCTATGTAAAAAAGGAAGATATTTCACATTGCATTGTAAAGGGAAATAATCACCCAATCAGGATGCTAGTCCCAAGAATTCCCTCCTCAGTTTATGGAAGTTTACTATGAAATTGAATTAGATTTCAGTGAAATCTCATGAGAGCAGAGTAAAAAAAAGTGTGACATCAGCGCTGATTAAACTGATTGGCTGATGTTTTTTTTTCTTTTTCCAACAAACAGCTGACAGTAGCTGAAGGATAACCGTTCACAGGTCACTGTAAGGTTAAGAAATGTTGAGGTAAACTATATTCCTTTCTTACATAGAGATGTTCAGGGGATATATTCTTGTCAGCTTTTACAGTTATGCTGCATCACTTTCAAATGATTCAGCATTTGGTTATTATGTCCCTATAATGTTTGTAAAACAATTTAAATTAAGAAAATGATATAACTGGATAAACTAGTAAAAGGGACATGAAACCCAACATTTGATAATAAAAGTAAAATTGAAAGTTTTTTTAAAATGACATCATTAAAGTTTAAGCTGGACTTTACTGTCACTTTGATGACACAGTATTTAAATTCATGTGGTGAACCTAAGAAATCATTTTTTTTGTATTGTTATGTAAATAAGCAGCACCAAAATCCTGCTTTTACTCTTTGTGTTTTAACACATTTATTACACCATTAATAATCACTCTGGGAGTTAGATTTCTTAGCCTATAAAAATAGTACTAAATTATGACATTTTGTTTCATGGCTGTTTTTCCATGTATATATGATATATTGCTGATTTAAGTGCTAAATATGATACCATGAATTCAGTCTCCCTTAGCCTAATACAGTTATATATCTAAATTAAAAGACCAAATCAAGGACTAGACAACTGTATTTTAGATAGATCTGTCCCTTTTAACACATAATTGGTTTCCAACCAATGGCATAGAGCAATGTAGCCACAGCAAAAAAATGTAAAGTTCCTGTTTTGTATCATGCACCCTAAGATGAAGCACTTTACACAGCTGTATTAGGTAATAGTACTGATCTGTGTGTGTTACAAAAATTGAGAATACCTGAGCTCCAAGAGGGTAGCCCCCAGTACAAAGAGGTAGAGCTTCAGTCTGCACCATTAAGCTTTTAAATTGATAATAAACTGTATGAACCTTTAAGCTATTAAAGGGACATAAAAGTGTTTGAACTAACTTCAGCCTGGGACACAGTCCTTGAAAAGCATCTTGAATTTTTATTTTTTTATTATTACCTTTTTTTGTTATGCCGATCAGATATAAATGAGCTCCTGCACATATGTGTGTGCAGCATGTAGGCTGGTCAGGGTTCTGCATTTCATGGAATTTACTCTAGCCTCTCTTGGGCAGTATCACTACAACTTAGAGTTAAATTACATGAAAAGTAGGCAAAAAAAATTAACAATGAAATTATACCTATGTATAATTTATTAAACATTTTATGGAGAATCACAGTTTATTGACCCTTTAAGTAACTTCATATAATGCAGCAACACAGCAGCATTTCTAAAATGCCATCATTCATATCTTGCTTTCCCTACGCAGTCACACAAGAAACATTAAACACCTTGATGTATTGAAGCAGAAATAACAATATATGAATTTAAGTATCAGCCAAAATGAAAATTGAGATGTAGTCTTCAAAGATCACAATGTTTTATGGGTATTTTATTCAGAACCAATTAGCTCCAAACAATCTCCCAAAGTTATTTAGCTTGCAGTTGTTTTGTAGACTTAATCAAAATGTTGCTTGAAAAGTGCCAAGCAAGCTATTTAGAACATTGAGGTTCTACTTTTTAAAGCACCACTTTTTCTTTTCTTTTTTTAGTTTATTCCTGTCATTGTTTTCAAGTTTCACAAGACATTAAAATGCTAATCAAGTGGATTAAATATTTATTTACAAATTGCATTAATAATAATGATTCCTAGTAATTGCAATAACTATCTGACAATCTCTGTAAATAGTGAGCACATTCATACACACTTGATACATGTAAAGTATATATATATATTGTTACCAAATAATTGAACCTCTAAGGAAAACATGCAAAGATATTAAAAAAAAAACTTCTTTCATGATGCTGCAGCGAGAATATTCAATATTCTGCCAAGCGTAGTAACATGAACACTTCTGTTAGACTAGAGAGTTTATATTATGCATGAATTGTTTCTCTATTTGCCAGCACGTCGAGTTCTAGCTCAGCAATAAATTCTGCAAACTTGGATTCATGTGAGAAGTGAATGTGACAAATTTGTTCCAAAATGCATGTGATGTGCAGAGATGGAAGTTAGTTTTGTTTTTTTAGCTTGTTCCTCATGACTATTTAAAATGTTATACAAAATTCAACTAGCTAAGATTTAAGAATAAGTTTGCGCCAAAATAAAATCTATTAGGAGGCCCCAACAGATTATTATTGCAGATTTTGTTTTATAAATGTATGTTTAGGAATGTATGTTTTAGGATTATTTAGAATATTGTGTATACGCTGTTTAAAGGAACAAAAAACCCAATTTCTTTCATGTAAATGGCAAGAGTCCATGAGCTAGTGACATATGTGATATACATTCCTACTAGGAGGGGGCAAAGATTCCCAAACCTCAAAATGCCTCTAAAAACACCTCCCACCACACTCACACCTTAGTTTTACAAATGTTGCCTCCTATGGAGTTGGTGAAGTAAGTTTGTGCTTGATTTCTTCTATGATAAGCGCTTCTAAGCATTTTGAAGCCCAATTCCTCTCAGAGTACAGTGTTTGTCAGAGGGATGTGAAGAGAGTATCACCTGTTGAATTTTTTGGTTTCACTCATGGGAAATCTTTTCAAGGGTTCTCTGTTATCGGTCGTAGGGATTCATCTCCTATCTCCCTTTTCAGATTGATGATATACTCTTCATATACCATTACCTCAGCTGATAGTTTTCAGTACTGGTTGGGCTGTTTGCTTTATGTGGATGGGTGTCTTCCGGTAAGTATGTATCATTATTTAAGACACTCTCAGCTATGTTTGGCGCTTTATGCATTAATTTTAAATATATATATATATATATATATATATATAGTTTTAAATATATGTATTTACTTATATTTGCCATGAGTCAGGTCTTTGTGTATTTCCCTTTGCAGTTTAACAGTTTCAGTATGGAAATTATGTTTTAGGAAGTTATTTTTTTAATATTTTCTTACCTGGGGTTTACTCTTTTTTTTCCAGTTTGACTTGTTTTTCTTTAATTTCGTGGGCAAATCTAGCCTCGCGAGGGCACAACATGCTGTTATTTATTGTGTAAATTTTTGTTGCGAATTTGCATCTATAGTGTCGCAAGTTCGTCATTTCCTGCATCTTTATTGACATCGCGCTTGTTATGACGTGAGTTGCGTCATTTCCTGATGTTGGTTGGAGCCAAAAAGTTTTTAACTTCACTTTGCATTGTGCGTCATACTTAGCGCCAAATATTTTTTTTATTATATTAACCCACTTCCTTTATGCTCCTTGCTCTCTTTATACTCTAGAGGGCTATGCTGTTTGCTTTTCTGCCTATTTAGCATATGCATTTTTTCCCATTCCTAAAACTGCTATATTTTGCAAGATGTCTCAGTCTGATCCTGTCTCAGAAACTAGTGTAGGAACCATGCTGCCTGAACACAGTTCTACCAAAGCTAACTGTATCTGTTGTAAGCAAGCTGAGATTATATATCTGGCTATATTATGTAACAGTTGTCATGATAAGCTTTTGCATGCCGATAATGTTTCTATTAGTACTAGTACAGCTCTGTTGTTCCCTCAACATCCAATGTACATGATATCCCTGTTGATATGAAAAATTATATTGCTGATGCAATACAGAAGGCTATGGCTGCTATTCCACCTTCTAATACATGTAAAAAAAGATATTTTAAAACTTCTCATAAAACCGATGAAATTTGTAATGACCGACAACATACTGAAATATCCTCCTCTGAAGAGGATCTCTCTGGTTCAGAAGATCCTATTTCAGACATTGAAATTGATCAATCTTCTTATCTTTTTAAGATTGAATATATTCAGTCTTTGTTGAAAGAAGTATTGGTTACTTTGGGTATTAAAGAGTCTGGTCCTCTTGATAACAAAACCAGTAAACGTTTAAATTCTGTTTTTAAACCTCCTGTGATTGCTCCTTAGGTTTTTCCTATTCCAGATGTAGTCTCTGTTTTGATTGCTAAGGAATGGTCTAAACCTGGTGCTTCTTTTAATCCTTTTTCTAGGTTTAAGAAGTTATATCCTTTACCAGTGGCTAATTTGGAGTTTTGGGAAAAAGTTCCTAAAGTTGATGGGGCTATTTCTACTCTTGCCAGATGTACTATTATTCCTTTGAAGATAGTACTTCTTTTAAGGATGCTTTAGATAGGAAGATTGAATCTTATCTAAGGAAAGCTTATTAATATTCTGGTTATATTCTCAAGCCTGCCATTTCTAAGGCTGTTGCGGCTGCATCAACTTTTTGCTTGGATAGCTTAGCACAACAGGAAGCAGATCCGGATTTGTCTAGCATTGTTCATTTGCTTCAACATGCTAATCATTTTATCTGTGATGCTATTTTGATATCATCAAGATTGATGTTAAACCTATGTCTTAAGCTATTTTACCTAGAAGAGCTTAATGGCTTAAATCATGGAATGATGACATGGTATCCAAGTCTAGATTACTATCTCTATCTTTCCAGGGTAATAATTTATTTGGTTCTCAGTTGGATTCTATTATTTCCACTATTACTGGGGAGAAGGGAGTTGTTGTTTTTTGCCCCAAGATAAAAAATCTAAAGCTTCTAATCGTTTTTCATTCCTTTCATCAGAATAGAGAACATAAAACCACTCCTTCCCCTAAGGACTCTGGTTCCAATTGGAAGCCATCTTCAAGTTGGAATAAATCCAAGCCTTATAAGAAACCAAAGCCAGCCCCCAAGACTGCCTGAAGGTGTGGCCCTCATTCTAGTTCAACTGGTGGGGGGCAGATTGAAATTATTTAAAAACATTTGGGCAGATTCTGTTCAGAATCAGTGGATTCAGAGCATTGTCTCTCAAGAGTATCAATTAGGTTTCAGAATAAGACCTCCTGTGAGAAGATTCTTTCTCTCTCATGTGCCAATAAATCCTGTGAAAGCTCAGGTTTTTCTGAAGTGTGTTTCAGATCTTGAGCTTTCAGGGTTGATTATACCAGTTCTGCCTCAGGAACAGAGTCTGGGTTTTTATTTAAATCTATTCATTATACGAAGGAAAGAAAATTCATTCAGACTAGTTCTGGATCTGAAGTTTTTGAATCGTTTTGTAAGGTTACAAACTTTCAAGATGGTGACTATAAGGATTATTCTGCCTTTTGTTCAGCAAGGCCATTACATGTCCACAATAGACTTACAGGACGCTGATCTTCACATTCCAATTCATCCATATCACTATCGGTTTCTGAGATTCTCTTTTCTAGACGAGCATTACCAATTTGTCGCTGTTCCATTTGGCCTAGCAACAGCTCCAAGAATCATTTTGAAGGGACTCAGTGCCCTTCTATCTGTAATCAGAGAGCAGGGTATTGCAGTCTTTCCTTATTTGGACGATATCTTGGTACTGGCTCAATCTTTTCATTTAGCAGAATCTCACACAAATCGACTAGTGTTGTTTCCCCAAAGACATGGTTGGAGGATCAATTTACCAAAGAGTTTCTTGATTCCTCAAACAAGGGTCACCTCTTTAGGTTTCCAGATAGATTCAGCGTCCATGACTCTGTCATTAACAGACAAGAGACGAATGAAATTGGTTTCAGTCTGTCGAAACCTTCAGTCTCGATCATTCCCTTCAGTGGCTATGTGCATGGAAGTTTTAGGTCTCATGACCGCAGCATCGGACACAATCCCCTTTGCTTGTTTCATATGAGACCTCTGCAGTTTTGCATGCTAAATCAATGGTGCAGGGATTATACTTGGATATCACAATTGATATTCTTAAATCCCAGCATTCTAATATCACTGACTTGGTGGTTAGATCATCATCGTATTGTAGTCTCAACAGATGCAAGTCTTTAAGGGTTGGGGAACTGTCTGGGGATCTCTAACAGCACAAGGGGTTTGGAATCCTCTAGAGGCGAGGTTACCAATCAATAACTTAGAACTCTGTGCAATTTTTAGGGCTCTTCAGGCTTGGCCTCTACTAAAGAGAAAACGTTTCATTCACTTTCAGACAGACAATATCATATCAGGGAGGAACTCGTAATACTTTAGCAATGAAAGAAGTATCACGGTACTTTCTTCGGCGGAATCCAACTCTCGTCTAATTTCTGCATGTCCTCACAGGTTTTTGTATGCAGATCTTGTCTGGATGTCCAGTTGTCAACCTTGGCCACTTCCTTTAAGGCCATACCTTCTGTCTCAAGGGCCATTTTTCCATCAGGATCTCAAGTCGCTAAATTTGAAGGAATGGAAATTGAACATTTAGTGCTTAGTCATAGAGGTTTCTCTGACTCAGTGATTAATACTATGTTGCAGGCTTGTACGTCTGTTTCAAGGAAGATTTATTATCGGGTATAGAAATCCTATATTTCATGGTGTTCTTCTCATAAATTCTCTTGGCATTCTTTTAGAGTTCCTAGAATTTTACAGTGTCTTCAGGATAGTTTGTCTGCAAGTACTTTTGAATGGACAAATCTCTGCTCTTTCTGTTTTATTTCATAGAAAGATTGCTTAACTTCCTGATATTCACTGTTTTGTTCAGGCTTTGGTTCGTATCAAGCCTGTTATTAAATCTATTTCTCCTCCTTGGAGTCTTAATTTGGTTTTGAAGGTTTTACAGGCTCCTCTTTGGATATTAAACTACTTTCTTGGAAAGTGTTGTTCCTTTTAGCTATCTCTTCTGCTAGAAGAGTTTCTGAATTGTCTGCTCTCTCTTGTGAGTCTTCTTTTCTGATTTTCCATCAGGATAAGGCTGTTTTGCGGACTTCGTTTAAATTTCTTCCTAAGGTTGTGAATTCTAACAACATTAGTAGGGAAATTGTTATTCCTTCCTTGTGTCCGAATCCTAAGAATTCTCTTGAGAAATTGTTACACTCTTTGGATGTGGTAAGAGCTTTAAAATACTATGTTGAGGCTACTAAAGATTTCAGGAAGACTTCTAGTCTATTTGTTGTCTTTTCTGGTTCTAGGAAAGGTCAGAAAGCCTCTGCCATTTCTTTGGCATCTTGGTAAAAGCTTTTGATTCACAAGGCTTACTTGATGGCGGGGTAGTCTCCGCCTCAGAGAATTATGGCTCATTCTACTAGATCAGTTGCCACTTCTTTTTAGCATATGAGTCTACCTAGGTTTAGCTTTCAACTAAGAATACCAAGAGAACAAATCAAATTTAAAGTAAATTGGAAAGTTGTTTAAAATAGCATGTTCTATGTGAATGTTCTATGTGAATTATGAAAGTTTAAATATTACATTACTGTCCATTTAAATGTATCAGAGTAGCCCTCACAAGTTACTTATGGCATTTGGTTGGACATGTGCTGCTGAACTGACATGGTTTGACATGTAACTGTTTGCTCTTGAGAGTAAAACAGAGACTTAGGGCTCAATGATTGAAAACTCTCTGGGCTGGCAAAATTATTAAAGAATGCTTGCCAGTCCTATTTCCCTGGTGGAATGATCTAAAGCCACTTTTTACCCTGAAAACAGGGTGTCTCGCTAAGGGGCGTATACTGCATTTTCATGTGAAATGTGCACAACAAAATTCGTATTTTAAACATCATACAAAACCAATATTTGAACCATTCACACAAAAATAATCAGGAAAAAATTGTATTGTTAAGGTGCATCAAAAATCGTAACAAAATTATTCACCAAAAATCGTATGTTAACAAAAAAGTAAAAATTTTATGTAATTTACACAGGAATAAATCCAATTAAATATGCACAGCATAAATCGTAATTGTAGTACACTGGATGTGCAAAAATCACACAGAAATTTGAACTTATAAATACAAAATGCAAAGCGTAATTGTTGTTTTTTTCGTAAAATGGGCTGAACATGGGCGTATATGAAAATGTCTCTCTAATCCCAGTGTAATTCTATAAAGATTTTCGCACTGCAGATATCACAGTTTTTTCTCACCAACTAAAAGGTGGCAAGCTTTTCTCAGAACACTCAAAATAATTATAACCCTAATAGAAAAACACATATATACAAAAATATAGGCACATGTAAGATGCTCTATACAGAAAGCAGCATAATGTGCGATATATTGGCTGCAGAATTTTAATTTTAATGTGCTCCCCCTGCTCCCTGCTAACTTCGCTCTAAGGAGCAAAGTGTCCCTATCCCGTAAGCACCAATACTTTTAATTGGAGCCATCTCGCCCCTCACAGGGACTGCCCCTTTTTACAATCATTCCACCGGGGCAGCCCTGCAAGAGTCGGCGAGAAAAAGTGGCTTTGAGCAGGCAAAGTTGATATCATCAAGCCCTCCGTTCTTGCCGTCTCTTATTAAAGGTTTTTGTACATAATGAGTGATTTTTCTGAAATGTTTCCGAAAGAGAGAACCAAAACTCTATTTAACAAAACAGGAATAAAATTGTAAAGTTAATTACTCACAAGGAGTCCACCCCGGTTAGCTTTTCTTTGTCTTTTTCTTATACTGCTGCTACTTTGCAATCTATTGTTGGGGGGATACACAGCATATAAGGAAACTTGTTTTAGTTTATAAATTAGTTACTCACAAACATTTTTATAGTGCTTGTACTTCACAATCCATTGAAGAAAACAAAAAGATGACTTACACAGCATACAAGTAAAGGAATTAAACTTGTTTTAGTTTATAAATGAGTGACATGAGTAGATGGAACTTTTGTTTCACCAGAACATTAGAAACAGGTTTCATGCCGGCAGTTGATAGCCCGCTGATCCAATTTCATCTGAGTTTGGTAAATTATAAATTTTTGGCTCAAAAGGTAAATTTTGTCATTCTGAAGAACCTGCTAGTGTTATGCTTTATATACAGAGTTCTACTCCTAAACAAAATAATCCAGGCTGAACCACAAACTGAATAAACAATGCAATCTTCGTTTTTGTTTGGCTTTACAACAAATGTGTTTTTGTCTATAGTTACTGATTAGCTATTTTTTGGAAGAATCACTTCTTTTTTTTTATAATTTCTTTGTAAAACACTATGCTTGAGTATATTTATTTAATATTTTATCATATTATGTCTACACACATGAAAATACATTCCTCATTCAACTATCATTTGACTTCTAAAAATGTGCCATTTTTAGATATGTTGTAAATTAGCACTTCAGATTTCAGGTTTTTATTCCTCTTTGAACTGTTTTTTTTTTTTTTGCGATGTAATAAGTCAGTTTAAGATTCAAAGTAATCCAGTCCACCAGTAAGCACTTTCTATATCAGTTTTTGCAGAATATTTTTAATCATTTAAGTAAGACCCTTTTATATCTGTGAAATTGTTTTTGCCTCTTTTACATAGAATATATTTGTTAAAATTCAAGACTTACAGCCTTACAAGTAAAGCAAATTTTAGGGCTGATGGCAGGCTGTTAGAACAGTTATTTCTTTCTTTCTGAGGTATTTTTTTATAATGGATCCCATACTCTGACCATCCTTGCAATTACTAATTTCCTATCCCACCAATAAGGAATAAACCTAGCTTGTAAAATGCACACAATCACAATAAGAACTATCACACTATTTTGGTTTCAGTATTCAGTTAAAAAAAATGCATTACATTCAGCAGAACTCCTGTTACCAGCCAGAAGTTTCTATCCATATGCTGAATTAAATTAGTGCTACATCCAGCTGGAATGCACATGGTTACTTTGCTTGTTCGTGTTTTTTATGGCAATAGTATGTCAGGTTTACAGTGCTCCATGTTCTTTGTATTTTAAAATGATAAAATCTCAATGTCAGTATACAGTTTTACAAGCTAAAAATATATTAAATTTAATTTACATTGATATTTAGTTGGTTATGCTAATCCATTTGCTATTTTTTTCGCACTGCAGTCCTGTCTTGCTAGGATACACAGACTCTACTTCCGGTTCTTTTGTTACCTTAGCAACAGACAAGATGCACAAATTACAAATGCTATATATTATTTTACCTCAATTTTAGACCACATAAAGTCGCTATTAATTATTGATTGTCCATGGACAAAGATTGAGTGT
The DNA here is from genome assembly GCF_027579735.1 of Bombina bombina. Lineage (NCBI taxonomy): Eukaryota > Metazoa > Chordata > Amphibia > Anura > Bombinatoridae > Bombina > Bombina bombina. The sequence goes on from NC_069502.1 coordinate 506,500,479, forward strand.
GGAATCCACAAACATAGAAGAAAGAAATGTATGCATGAAAAAGCAGATACATTTCTTAGGGTTCATTTATGCTAAAGTAGAAGATGCAAAGCAAAAAAAGCACCTTTATTTTGCAGAAAGGAGATTTCAAAGTTTAGCAACACTATCCATATTTTAAATGTATTTGGTATTTTTAAGGGCTAGATGTGATGAAGTTACATGGTAGATTTCTGATGGTTTAATATTAACTTTCACATGTTAGTATACCTTTACCATTGCCTTTTTGAATGCCGTTATATGAAGAAATTACATTTATTTATCTTAAAGGGACAGTCTACACCAGAATGTTTATTGTTTTGTTTAAAAATATAGATAATCCCTTTATTACTTATTCCCCAGTTCTGCATAACCAACACAGTTATATTAACCCCTTAGTGACCAGAGCACTTTTCCATTTTCTGTCCGTTTGGGACCAAGGCTATTTTTACATTTCTGCGGTGTTTGTGTTTAGCTGAAATTTTCCTCTTCCTCATTTACTGTACCCACACATATTATATACCATTTTTCTTGCCATTAAATGGACTTTCTAAAAATACCATTATTTTCATCATATCTTATCATTTACTATAAAAAAAAATTATAAAATATGAGGAAAAATGGAAAAAAACACACTTTTTCTAACTTTGAACCCCAAAATCTGTTACATATCTACAACTACCAAAAAACACCCATGCTAAATAGTTTCTAAATTTTGTCCTGAGTTTAGAAATACCCAATGTTTACATGTTCTTTGCTTTTTTTGTAACTTATAGGGCCATAAATACAAGTAGCACTTTGCTATTTTCAAACCATTTTTTTTTTCAAAATTAGCGCTAGTTACATTAGAACACTGATATCTTTCAGGAATCTCTGAATATCCATTGACATGTATATATTTTTTTTTTAGAAGACATCCCAAAGTATTGATCTAGGCCCATTTTGGTATATTTCATGCCACCATTTCACCGCCAAATGCGATCAAATACAAAAAATCGTTCACTTTTTCACAAATTTTTTCACAAACTTTCAGTTTCTCACTGAAATTATTTACAAACTGCTTGTGCAATTATGGCATAAATGGTTGTAAATTCTTCTCTAGGGTCCCCTTTGTTCAAAAATATTAGACATATATGGCTTTGGCATTGCTTTTTGGTAATTAGAAGGCCGCTAAATGCCACTGTGCACCACACGTGTATTATGCCCAGCAGTGAAGGGGTTAATTAGGGAGCATGTAAGGAGCTTTTTGGGGTATTTTTAGCTTTAGTGTAGTGTAGTAGACAACCCCAAGTATTGATCTAGGCCCATTTTGGTATATTTCATGCCACCATTTCACCGCCAAATGCGATCAAATTAAAAAAAACGTTCAATTTTTCACAATTTTAGGTTTCTCACTGAAATCATTTACAAACAGCTTGTGCAATTATGGCACAAATGGTTGTAAATGCTTCTCTGGGATCCCCTTTGTTCAGAAATAGCAGACATATATGACTTTGGCGTTGCTTTTTGGTCATTAGAATGCTGCTAAATGGCGCTGCGCATCACACGTGTATTATGGCTAGCAGTGAAGGGGTTAATTAGGTAGCTTGTAGGGAGCCTGCAGGGTTAATTTTAGCTTTAGTGTAAAGATCAGCCTCCCACCTGAAACATTAGACCCCCTGATCCCTCCCAAACATCTCTCTTCCCTCCCCTACCCCACAAATGTCCCCGCCATCTTAAGTACTGGCAGAAACTCTGCCAGTACTAAAATAAATGGAAAATTTGGGCTTTTTTGTGCATTTTTTTAGCATATTTACATATGCTTCTGTGTAGGATCCCCCTTAGCCCCCAACCTCACTGATCCCCCACCAAACAACTCTCTAACCCTCCCCCTCTGACTTAATGTGCGCCATCTTGGGTACTGTCTGCCAGTACCCATTTTAGTGAATAATATGCTTTTTTTTATTAAAAAAATGTCCCTTTTCTGTAGTGTAGCTTCCCCCCCCCAATACCAACCCCCCACCCCTTCCAGATCCCTTAGATGCTTTTGAAAAAAAGTGTATTTCATTTTTTTTTACATTTTACTTTTAACTTTTTTTCTGTAGTGTAGCGGTTCCCACCCGCTCCCGCCCCGTGCACGCGCCCGCCCGCCACCCCCGTGCACGCGCGCGCCCCCGAGCGTGCCCCTGAAGGCTCCGCCCCCGATCCCGCCCCCTCCACCTTCCAGAGCTCACCGATGGCCGCCCACCCGCCTCCCAAGTCGGCTCCCACCCACTAACGATACCGGCCATCGATGTCCGGTGCAGAGAGGGCCACAGAGTGGCTCTCTCTGCATCGGATGGCCAGAAAGTGTTATTGCAGGATGCCTTGATGTCGAGGCATCACTGCAATAACCGGAAAGCAGCTGGAAGCGAGCAGGATCGCTTCCAGCTGCTTTCCAGACTGAGGACGTGCAGGGTACGTCCTTGGTCGTTAACTGACATCCTTTAGAGGACGTACCCTGCACGTCCTCAGTCGTTAAGGGGTTAATATATGTTTTACCTCTGTGATTACCTTGTATCTAAGCCTTTGCAGACTACCCCCTTATCTCAGTGCTTTTGACAGACATGCAGTTTATCCAATCAGTGCAGACTCCTAAATAACTCCACTGGAGTGAGCACAATGTTATCTATATGACACACATGAACTAGTACTGTCTAACTGTGAAAAACTTTCAAAATGCTCTGAGCTAAGGGGTGGTTTTCAACTGTTTAGAAATCAGTTTAAGCCTACCTAGGTTTAGCTTTTCAAAAATACCACCAAGGGAACAAAGCAAATTTAATGATAAAAGTCAATTGGAAAGTTGTTTAAAATTGCATGCTCTATTTGAATCATGAATGTTTAATTTTGGTTAGACTGTCCCTTTAAAGGGCCAGTAACGCCAAAATTAAATTTTCAAGATTCAGATAGGGTATGCTATTTAAAAAAAAAAACTTTCCAATTTACTTTTATAATAAAATTTAATTTGTTCTCTTGGTATTTATTGTTGAAGGCTAAACCTAGGTAGGATAATAGGCAGATTTATAAGCCATTGAAGGCCACTTCTTATCTCAGTGCATTTTATTAGCTTTTTACAGCTAGTTCACATGTGCCATAAATATAATGCATTAGTCAGCACTATTTGGCTGAAATGCAAGTTTGTAAAAAGAACTGTCTCTAATCATACACACTCCTACAAGTCTCACTCTCACCTTCTGTCACTCACACTCCTACTACTACTTGCTGCTGGTGACATCTCTCCTAACCCTGGCCCTGCAGCAATCACCACACTTTTACACTCTTGTTCAGTCTCTCACAATTCAAACTCCAGCTCACGCAATCCTAAGAATCTCATCTCCATTAACCCACAGCGCTTATCCCCCTCTTTTCTTGTGCCCTCTGGAATGCTCACTGTAACAAACTTACAACTGTTCATGACCTGTTTGCTTCTAACGCTTTCAATCTTCTAGCAATTACTGAAACCTGACTATCTTCTTCTGACACTGCTTTCTTTGCTGCTCTCACGCACGGCGGTCTCCATTTTAGCCACACACCTAGGCCAGGTGAGAGACATGGTGGCAGTGTTGGAAACTTACTCTTCCCCTCCTACTCCTATCAGCACCTGCATCCTCATCCATCTCTCTCCTTCTCCTCCTTTGAAGTCCACTGCATCTGCCTGTTCTCCCCCTCTCACTCAGAGTGGCAGCTATCTATCGCCCCCCTGGACCATCCTCCCAATTCCTTGACAACTTTACTGCCTGGCTTTCTCACTTTCTCTCTACAAATACACCTGCTCTAATCCCGGGGGCACTTTAACATCCCCACTGATAACCCATCTGCCCCTGCTGCCTCTAAATTTCTCTCACTCACAAACTCCTTTGGTCTCTCACAATCCACCCTGTTCCCTACTCAATGTGATGGACACTCTATCGATCTGGTATTCTCCTACCTCTTCTCCCTTTCTGATGTCACCTGTTGCCCATTTCCCATCTCAGACCACCATCTGTTCACCTATAATCTTAATGTACATGCTAAACCTATGTCTCCCACTCGCCCCCACAGCTGTAGAAATTTGCACACTGTGGATCCTCTTCAACTTTCTAACCTTATTCAAAAACGCCTCCCCCACACTTCCACGGTATCCTTCCCTGACCTTGCTACAAACCACTATAACAATACTCTCTCCTCTGCACTCGACACTCTTGCTCCTTCACAAATACGCAAAACCCCACGTTGTCACAGCTCCAGCCCTGGAACTCTCAGCAAACACGCTACCTACAAAAATGCTCCCATGCTGCTGAACGTGCCTGGAGGAAATCCCGCTCTGAACCCGATTTTCTCCACTATAAGTTCATTCTTTATTCTTACTCATCTGCCCTTCACTTAGTCAAGCAAAACTACTTCTCTTCTCTTATATCTTCTCACCCCTCAAACCCTAAACATCTATTCTCCATTTTAACACCCTCCTCTATTCACCTGCACCACCCCCTTCATCTGCCTTTAGTGCTCAAGACTTGGCAGACTACTTTTTCAACAAAACACTGAAGTAACATCCCAACACAAGACTGCAACCTTCCGTTTCCACCCCTGTCACCCCCTCCACCACTCTCAGTACCTTCCCCCCAACCACTGAGAATGAAGTGAGTTCCCTAATGTCTTCTTCACACCTCACTATCTGCCCCCTTGACCCTATCCCTTCACATCTAATACCTTCTCTGTCTTCTACCTTCAACTCTTATCTCTCTAAAATATACTTTTCTGTCTCATTTGCTGACAACTCCTCCTCTTCATTGCCTCTATCTGTTGGAGTACCTCAAGGCTCTTTTCTAGGTGCTCTTCTCTTCTCTATCTATACTTCCTCAATGGGTAAACTTATCAGTAGCTATGGCTTCAACTATCACCTCTATGCTGATGATACTCAGATCTACCTATCCATCCCTGCACTCTCTCCTTCTGTCCTTTCCCCCATCAGTGTCTGCTTATCTGGTATTTCTTCCTGGATGGCCTATCACCACCTAAAAATCAACATGTCCAAGATTGAGCTTTTTCTAATCCCAACATCTAATTCTATTCCAGTTTCTAACTTTACTATCACTGTTGGTGACACCACTATCTCCCCATTACCCCTAGGCTGCTGCCTAGGAGTTACACTTGACTCCAATCTGTCCATCATACCCCACATCCAATTGCTCGCTTCATCCTGTCTCATCCACATATGCAATATCTCCAAAATTCGTCCATTTCTGAGTGCTGAAACTACTAAACAGCTAATCCATTCACTAGTAATTTCCCGGCTTGACTACTGTAATAACCTACTAACTGGCCTTCTTCTCTCCCACCTCTCTGCCCTTCAATCCATCCTAAATGCCTCTGTTAGGCTAATCCACATCTCCCGACTCTCTGTATCTGCTTCACCCCTCTGTGAGTCACTTCACTGGCTCCCCATTCACAACAGAATCAAATTCAAAATTCTCACTCTAACCTACAAAGCCCTTACCAATGCAGCCCCCCCCCAAATATACTCCAGCCTGCCCCCTAAGATCCAACAATGATTTACCCCTTGCGTATTCTACCATCACCTCCTCCCATGCTAGACTACAGGACTTCTCTTGTGTGGCACCAACCCCCTGGAACGCACTTCCTCGAGCTGTCAGACTTTCCCCCAATCTCTCTTACTTTAAACGCTCCCTAAAGCCCTTCTTGTTCAGGGAAGCCTGTCACCAAATCAGTAACTAATTAATTCTACTTGCCTAATAGTTGCCCTCATCTAACTCCACACTAACATCATTCCCACCTTTGCAGTCCCCATCTCCTGTTTCTCACCCTCCTACCCATCTAGATTGTAAGTTCCCATGGGAACAGGGCCCCAAATTCCCCCTGGATTTGTTTGTTAAATTTTGTCTGGTGTCTCATATTGTATTGCACTTTTTTCTTTGTTACCCATGGACAGCGCTGCGGAATCTGTTAGCGCATTATAAATAAAGAATAACAATAATAATAGATAAGGGGGAAGTCTGCAGAAGCTTAGATAGAAGGTAATATCATAGGTAAAAAGTGTATCAATATAAAAGTGTTAATTATGCAAAAGTGGGGAGTTGGTAATAAAGGGATTATCTATCTTTTTAAACAATAAAACATTTCAAGTAGACTGTCCCTTTAACATTAAAGATATTTATATGATAATAACATAGTACAGTCATGTGTGCTGATCCCTGATAAATATTATATGTGTTGTTTAAACTTTAAGGACTAGATTACAAGTGGAGCACTAATTAAAGCTTCTGCTCAAGCGTTAATTGTGCTAAAAGTAAGCTTTTTGCAATCATCGTATTGCGCTCGTATTATGAGTTGAAAGTAAACTGTTGTTGTTCGAGTGCTTACCCAGAGAGAGCAAAAAGCCGAACTTAGAATATTCCGCGCATAGACATCAATGGAGTATAAAAAGTGGGGACAAAACTCCACTCTCACGCAAACCCAATATGATACTATATATTATATATGAATATTTATTTAGAAATACTAAAAACATATTCTGATATGTACAGAACATAGGAATGGGACATCTTTACAGTAAATACATAGTTAAAACCTTTATTAGAAATGAATATTGCATAAAAATGATTTTTCATTTTTTTATTTACCTAACTGCAAAGGGCTTCAATGCACTTATATATACAGTATCTCACAAAAGTGAGTTCACCCTCACATTTTTGTAAATATTTTATTATATCTTTTCATGTGACAACACTGAAGAAATTACACTTTGCTACAATGTAAAGTAGTGAGTGTACAGCCTGTATAATAGTTTAAATTTGCTGTCCCCTCAAAATAACTCAACACACAGCCATTAATGTCTAAACTGTTGGCAACAAAAGTGAGTACACCCCTAAGTGGAAATGTTTAAATTGGGCCCAAAGTGTCAATATTTTGTGCGGCCACCAATATTCTCCAGCACTGCCTTAACCCACTTGGGCATGGAGTTCACCAGAGCTTTACAGGTTGCAACTGGAGTCCTCTTCCACTCCTCCATGACAACATCATGGAGCTGGCGGATGTTAGAGACCTTGCGCTCCCCCACCTTCCATTTGAGGATGCCCCTCCGATGTTCAATAGGGTTTAGGTCTTGAGACAAGCTTGACCAGTCCATCATGTTTACCCTCAGCTTCTTTAGCAAGGCAGTGGTCATCTTGGAGGTGTGTTCGGGGTCGTTATTATGTTGGAATACTGCCCTGTGGCCCAGTCTCCGAAGGAAGGGGATCATGCTCTGCTTCAATATGTCACAGTACATGTTGGCATTCATGGTTCACTCAATGAACTGTAGCTCCCCAGTGCCGGCAGCACTCATGAAGGCCCAGACAATGACAACCCCACCACCATGCTTGACTGTAGGCAAGACACACTTGTCTTTGTACTCCTCATCTGCATGCTGCCACACACGCTTGACATCATCTGAACCAGATAAGTTTATCTTTTCTCATAGGACCACAGGACATGGTTCCGGTAATCCATGTCCTTAGTATGCTTGTCTTCAGCAAACTGTTTGCAGGCTTTCTTGTGCATCATCTTTAGAAGAGGCTTCCTTCTAGGACGACGGCCATGCAGACCAATTTGATGCAGAGTGCGGTGTATGGTCTGAGCACTGACAGACTGACCCCCCACCCCTTCAACCTCTGCAGCAATGTTGGCAGCACTCATATGTCTATTTCCCAAAGACAACCTCAGAATATGACGCTAAACACGTGCACTCAACTTCTTTGGTCAACCATGGCGAGGCCTATTCTGAGTGGAACCTGTCCTGTGAAACCGCTGTATGGTCTTTCCCACCTTGCTGCAGCTCAGTTTCAGGGTCTTGGCAATCTTCTTATAGCCTAGACCATCTTTATGTACAGCAACAATATTTTTTTTCAGATCCTCAGAGAGTTCTTTGCCATGAGGTTCCATGTTGAACTTCCAGTGACCAGTATGAGAAAGTGTGAGAGTGATAACACCAAATTTAACACACCTGCTCCCCATTCACACCTGAGACATTGTAACACTAACGAGTCACATGACACCAAGGAGGGAAAATGGTAATTGGGTCCAATTTGGACATTTCCACTTAGGGGGTGTACTCACTTTTGTTGCTAATGGTTTCGACATTAATGGCTGTACACTCACTACTTTAAATTGTAGCAAAGTGTAATTTCTTCAGTGTTGTCACATGAAAAGATATAATAAAATATTTACAAAAATGTGAGGGTTGTACTCACTTTTGTGAGATACTGTATATATACAGTGTATATATATATATATATATATATATATATATATATATATATATATATATATATATGTGTGTGTGTGTGTGTTTTATGTGTGTATCAAGTGGTCGTCTTTACTTTCAACTCGTAATACGAGCAATAAGCTTGATGAGCACAAACACGATAAACCCATTATCACTCGCACACAAACGTTTGTGCTTCACTCGTAATCTGGCCCTAAATGTTTGGCAGCATTCTCACTTCAATTTATGGCTTCATAAATAGGGTCACTGTGATTTTCCAGCTTAATAAAAAAAAAGTATTTAATAGAGATGTGGAGAACAATTTTGAGCACATTTTTCAGTAGGAAAAAAATACATGTATTTAATTTTGCCTGAAATTAGTTTTTGGGGTGTTGTTAATAATTTGTTTAACAAAAATCCATTAATCTCTTATTTTATTATGGGGAATGTATTCAGGGCAGCAGAAGAGCAGTTTAAAGTTAAGCTGTTAGCCAGGGCTACTGCTACAAGGCAGCAGTGGCATAAAAAAGTTCTTAGACATTAACTTAGGAACGGGACTATTATTATTTCATATAATTTAATAATTGGTACACAATGCAGCTGTGCAACCAGTAAGGCCAGTCAAATACTTGGTTGCATTGGGAAAGGAATTTGTGCGACCAATAGCTTGAGAGAAGGGCCTGTCAATCACCCTGGGTGAGCGAGCTCTGGACGATTTCTCTTAGCCACCTCAGAAGTGGGAAAAAGTGTAAGAAGCAGAGGTCTGATGACTGCTTCTTCTTACATCGTGGGAAGTAGGCTCGTCTGTGCACTGCTTCGTACATAGAGCCCAAAGACTGTAAAAGAATTAAAAAATTCCTGGGACATGCATAAGGTTATCCTAAGAAAAAGGTAACACATAATAAGGGTAGATTTGAAGGGCCTTTTTGGTTCTTATCTACTATCAAATTCTATGTTTTTATGTTTTTGTAAAGTGTTCAGGACTGGTCAAGAACAACATCTACTAAAAGTTCTTGTCCCATCAATTCTTTTGCTCTTTTGTCATTTTTCAGTGAATGCAATGGATATGGAAAGAAAATGTTGTATTATACTGGTCCTATCCAAATGCACATGTCTAGTATTTCATACACTAGAAGTACTTGTGACTATTTGGTACGCATTTTTTTTCTTTTTTTTAAAAAAAATGTAGATTTTGACAGCAAATAAGAACTCAAAATGCACATCACACCTTTCCATATTTCTTTTGGAATTGTAAACAATTAATTATTTGGACAGCCCTATGTAAATCTGTGCATTTTTTTTTATTTAATTGAATTAACTATCCTTTCTATAAAAAAGATTGTATGACAGCATATGCCATGAAATCTTTCCAGTTTGGTATAGGATCTCTCAGAATAAAAACAAGTTGTAGAGGTTTGTATCACTGCAGAACAATTTCATACATTAGTGCATAACAATTAAGTGACAGTTTTAAAATTTCATAGCTAAAAAGAAAAGGTCAAGATGATTCAAAGACAAACCAATGAAGTGGCATATTGAACTTAAAAAGGGCAGACTGTTTTTATTTTTTTTATGAGTGACTTAAGTTTGCATGACATTTACTTTCCCTTGCTTGACACAATAACCAAATACATGACAGCCATGCCATTTGTATGCTACCCAACAGACCTATGAATACATTTTAATAAAAGCAATGCATTAGTCAGACACATATTTTTCTAGACATCCAGATAGCTGATCATACAATTTATCTTAGTGCAGTAGTACACAGTACTGTGATCTGCTGTAAAAGTAATCTACCAGTTGCTATGGAATCAGGTATTGGCATCAGGAATTGAGCTAAAACAAGATGAAACAGTTTTGGATAAAGCTGCATATCTTCTAATACATAATAAATATCTCCTTACCAGCAATTTTGGAAGCAGACAGTAAAGTAATTTATATTGCATTGATCATTTACTTAACAAAACTAACCTCTTGACTGCTACATTGGACAACAATACATTGCCCTTTCTATCAGCCAAAGAATTATATGAAATCCCTATTAGGAACCCTTATTATTAGAATACAGAATGTTATTTTATCTAAATTTCATTGTCTCATAATCTCTTTGTGGAAATCAATTGCCTCCCAAAGCAATGAAGAACGTTATTGAAATAGTGCTGTAATTTACTTGAAGTGAAATCCTAGTTACCATGGTATTTTTGCATTATATATAATTTATAACCAATTCATACATAAAAAAAATATGATTCTGCTTTCCTTGCTGTGGAAAAAAAAGTATCTTTTTATGTCGTATGTTTGAATGTTTGATACGTTTACAATGTACGATTTTGTTAATATAATTGGCAAAATGTTCATAATAAGAAACATTTTGGTTAATTGTTATTTTGATATAAATGAATCAACGTATAGATACATATGATAATCCAAGTCTAATAATAACTGAAATACAATATAAACTATGAAAGTAAAATAGTAAGTAAAAATGTTATGAAAATTTAACAAGACCAAAAAAAAATAAAAAAAAATAAATAGAAGAAATAAGAATAAATCAAGATGTGAAAATTAAAATAGCATGGTTACTAAAAAAATCAAAACAATGTAAAGATATAGCACGTTATTTTAAGACACTTTTAAATTCAGTTTTATTTTCAAATTTACTTTATTATCTTGGTATCCTTTGTTGAAAATTAATATGTACTTATCTTACACTACTAGGAGCAAGCTGAGCTGGTGATTGGTGGCTACACATATTTGTCTCTTGTCATTTGCTGATTAGATGTGTTCAACTAGCTTCCAGTAGTACATTGCTGCTCATTCACCAAAGGATACCAAGAGAATGAAGCAAATTTGATAATAGTAGTAAAATGTAAAGTTGTTAAAGTTGTGTTCTATCCAAATAATGGAAGAAAAAAATGGGTTTCGTGCCATGATTGGTATCAATCTTTTCACTGCTAAGCCTATTTCACAATTTTAAACTTTTTTTTTGCTGCTTACATTTGAACACTATTGTAACATATTTTAGTAAGTAACACACACACAAATTATTTATATAATACATATAATAATACAAAAAATGTTTACAAATATATACATTTTGTAAATAACATTCACCTAGATTTAGAGTTTTGCGGCCAAAGGGGTGCGTTAGCTACGCGTCTTTTTTTTTCTAGCACTGCTTCTAAACAACGCTGGTATTTAGAGTTCTCTGAAGGGCTGTGTTAGGCTCCAAAAAGGGATCGTACAGGCATATTTTCTGCCACTTCAACTCTCAATACCAGCGTTGCTTATGGTAGCGGCTAGCTGGAAAAACGTGCTCGTGCACGATTCCCTCAATGGGGCAGTTTGGGCTGAAAAAAACCCTAACACCTGCAAAAAAGTAGCGTTCAGCTCCTAAAGCAGCCCCATTGTTTCCTATGGGGAAACACTTTCTAAGTCTGCACCTAACACCCTAACATGTACCCCAAGTCTAAACACCCCTAACCTTACATTTATTAACCCCTAATCTGCCACCCCCGCTATTGCTGACACCTGCATTACACAATTAACCACTAATCTTCTGCTCCGGACACCGCCGCAACCTACATTATACCTATTTACCCCTAATCTGCTGCCCCTAACATCGCCGACCCCTATATTATATTTATTAACCCCTAATCTGCCCCCCAACATCGCCGCTACCATACCTACACTTATTAACCCCTAATCTGCCGACCGGACCTCGCCGCTACTCTAATAAATGTAGTAACCCCTAAAGCTAAGTCTAACCCTAACCCTAACACCCCCCTAAATTAAATATAATTTTAATCTAACGAAATAAATTAAATCTTATTAACTAATGTATTCCTATTTAAAGCTAAATACTTACCTGTAAAATAAACCCTAATATAGCTACAATATAACGAATAATTATATTGTAGCTATTTTAGGATTTATATTTATTTTACAAGCAACTTTGTATTTATTTTAACTAGGTACAATAGCTATTAAATAGTTATTAACTATTTAATAGCTACCTAGTTAAAATAATTACCAAATTACCTGTAAAATAAATCCTAACCTAAGTTACAATTAAACCTAACACTACACTATCAATAAATAAATTAAATAAATTAACTACAAGTACCTACAATTAAATACAATTAAATAAACTAAACTAAATTAAAAAAACAAACAAACACTAAATTACAAAAAATAAAAAAAAGATTAGTAGAATATTAAGATAATTACACCTACTCTAAGCCCCCTAATAAAATAAAAAAGCCCCCCAAAATAATAAAGGTCCCTACCCTATTCTAAATTAAAAAGTAACCAGCTCTTTTACCAGCCCTTAAAAGGGCTTTTTGCAGGGCATGCCCCAAAGTAATCAGCTCTTTTGCTCTGAATGGCCCCATCTCCTCTTCTGGGAGTTCCAATTTGGGAAACTTAAACCCATGCTTCTACAGTTTAAAGAGTGGCAAATTCCTTTGTCACTGTCCTTTAAGACCTAAGAGAACCTCCAAATAAAACATGTTTCTACTGCTGTTTTCCTGAATACTTAATATTTTCAATAGCTTCTTACTTATCAGTATTGTTGCAGTGGCAATGAAGAAAATTATAGTGGAGGCTATTATCAGTTCTGGTGCCAGTGGCTGCTTTATTGACTCTACTTTGGTTTAAATGATTGAACTGCCTCTGCAAGAAAGATTTACTACAGTTCATTTTTTTTTTGCTGATGGTAGTCCTATGCAAGGGGATGTTCATATTGAGACTTTACAATTTGACATTCTTGTTTCTCCCTTTTCCCCTGAGTTTAAGACTACCTTGGCTCAAACTGCATAATCTGTTAAGAAATTGGGAAACTGGAAGTTTTTCATTTGTCTCTTCCTTCTATAAAATTCCTGTTTACTTAAACCTTTTGCAATTCTGAAGATTTGTGTTATGGAAAATCCAGCTGTTCCTGATCCCTACAGGGACTTTTCTGATGTCTTTGAAAAGAAAGGGGCTGATCTTCTACCTCCTAGGAATACTTCTGATTGCCTTATTGATTTGATCCCTGAAACTATTATTTCTTATGGGAGAATTTTCTCTTGTTCTGGTCTAGAACTGCATTACTTGAAATACTGCATTGAAGAGAATCTTGCACAGTTTTTATTAGGCCTCCCACTTCTCCCACTGGCACTGGCATCTTTTTGTTGAAAATAAATATGTAAGTTTTTTTACCCTGTTGACTACAGAATCCTTAACAGTATAACAATCCATAATTGTTATCCTCTACCTTTAATTCCTGAGATGTTGGACAGTATTAAGTGTTTCCTAAAATTGATTTGAGAGGGCAATATCATTTGGTGTAAATCGGGGAGGGTGATGAATGGAAGACAGCTTTTTCCCTCTTGTTATGGACATTTTGAATATTTAGCCATACCATTTGGACTCTGTAATGCTCCTTTTTAACATTTTCTTAATTATATTTTCAGAGAATTGTTTGACACTTTTATGATAATATATTTAAATGACATTTTTATCTTTTCCCCAAAATTGGACATTCATATTACTCATGTCCATTCTGTGCTTTTAAGTCTGTGCTTCTAAGACGAAATTGTACAAATATTAATTCTCTCAATCTCTATGGTTGAATTTCTGAGGTATATTCTAACTACTCATATTAAGATTGATCCCAGAAAGGTTTCTGCAATACTTGAATGGCCAGTACCTACAAACAAGAAGGCTGTGCAGACAGTTATAGGGTTTGAAAACTTCTATAGGAACATTTCTGAGGTTTAAGAACCTATAACTCATCTTAAATTGAGTCAGGGATGTTTTGTTCGGAGACCAGAATCACAGAGGGCATTTGATAAATTTAAAGAGACATGAAACTCAAAAAATTTATTTCATGATTCAGATAGAGAACACAATTTTAAACAACTTTCGAACGCCTAGATTTAGAGTTTTGCGGCCAAAGGGGTGCGTTAGCTACGCATGTTTTTTTTCCCCCGCACCTTTTAAACAACACTGGTATTTAGAGTTTTATGAATGGCTGCGTTAGGCTCCAAAAAGGGAGCGTACAGGCATATTTACCGCCACGGCAACTCTTAATACCAGCGTTGCTTACGGACGGGGCCAGCTTCAAAAACGTGCTCTTGCACGATTCCCCCATAGGAAACAATGGGGCTGTTTGAGCTGAAAAAAAACCTAACACCTGCAAAAAAGCAGCGTTCAGGTCCTAACGCAGCCCCATTGTTTCCTATGAGAAAAACACCCAAAGTCTGCACCTAACACCCTAACATTTACCCTGAGTCTAAACACCACTAGCCTTACACTTATTAACCCCTAATCTGCCGCCCCGCTATTGCTGACACCTGCATATTATTTTTAACCCCTAATCTGCTGCTGCTTACACCGCCGCAACCTACGTTATCCCTATGTACCCCTAATCTGCTGCCCCTAACACCGCCAACCCCTATATTATATTTATTAACTCCTAATCTGCCACCCCCAATGTCCCCGCCACCTACCTACACTTATTAACTCCTAATCTGCTGACAGGACCTCGCCGCCACTATAATAAATGTATTAACCCCTAAACCGCCGCACTCCCACATCAAAAACCATATAATAAATAGTATTTACCCCTAATCTGCCCTCCCTAACATCGTTGACACCTAACTTCAAGTATTAACCCCTAATCTGCCGACCGGACCTCACCGCTACTCTAATAAATGTATTAAGCCCTAAAGCTAAGTCTAACCCTAACACCCCCCTAAGTTAAATATAATTTAAATCTAACGAAATAAAATAAATCTTATTAAATAAATTATTCCTATTTAAATCTAAATACTTACCTGTAAAATAAACCCTAATATTGCTACAATATAAATAATAATTATATTGTAGCTATTTTAGGATTAATATTTATTTTACAGGCAACTTTGTATTTATTTTAACTAGGTACAATAGCTATTAAATAGTTAATAACTATTTAATAGTTACCTAGTTAAAAAAATTACAAAATTACCTGTAAAATAAATCCTAACCTAAGTTACAATTAAACCTAAAACTACACTATCAATAAATTAATTAATTAATTAAATAAACTATCTACAATTATCTACAATTAAATCAACTAAACTAAATTACAAAAAAACCACTAAATTACAAAAAAAACAAACACTAAATTACAAAAAATAAAAAAAAGATTACAAGAATTTTAAACTAATTACATCTACTCTAAGCTCCCTAAAGAAATAACAAAGCCCCCCAAAAGAAAAAAATGCCCTACCCTATTCTAAAATAAAAATTTTAACAATACCCCCCCAACATTACAACCCACCACCCACATACCCCTAATCTAACCCAAACCCACATTAAAAAACCTAACACTAAGCCCCTGAAGATCTTCCTACCTTGTCTTCACCACGCCGGGTATCACCGATCCGTCCAGAAGAGGGTCCGATCAGCCAATAGAATGCAAGCTCAATCTGATTGGCTGATTGGATCAGCCAATCCGATTGAACTTGAATCTGATTGGCTGATTCAATCAGCCAATCAGATTTTTCCTACCTTAATTCTGATTGGCTGATAGAAACCTATCAGCCAATCGGAATTCGAGGGACACCATCTTGGATGATGTCATTTAAAGGAACCTTCATTCGGACTTAAGACGTCATTAGAAGAGGATGTATCCGCATCGGCTGCTTCAAGATGGTCCCGCTCCGCGCCGGATGGAAGAAGATAGAAGATGCCGCTTGGATGAAGATCTTTGCCGGTCCGGATCTCCTCTTCTTGCCGGATAGGATGAAGACTTTGGACCCTCTTCTGGACCTCTTCTTACCAGATAGGATGAAGACTTCGGACCCTCTTCTGGACGGATCGGTGATACCCGGTGTGGTGAAGACAAGGTAGGAAGATCTTCAGGGGCTTAGTGTTAGGTTTTTTTTAAGGGGGGTTTGGGTTAGATTAGGGGTATGTGGGTGGTGGGTTGTAATGTTGGGGTGGTATTGTTTGTTTATTTAAATGCAAAAGAGCTGTTTTCTTTGGGGCATGCCAAGGTAAAAGAGCTGTTAAATTTTTATTTTAGAATAGGGTAGGGCATTTTTTTATTTTGGGGGGCTTTGCTATTTTTTTAGGGGGCTTAGAGTAGGTGTAATTAGTTAAAAATTCTTGTAATCTTTTTTTATTTTTTGTAATTTAGTGTTTGTTTTTTTTGTAATTTAGTATAGTTGATTTAATTGTAGATAATTGTAGATCGTTTATTTAATTAATTTATTGATAGTGTAGTGTTAGGTTTAATTGTAACTTAGGTTAGGATTTATTTTACAGGTAATTTTGTAATTATTTTAACTAGGTAACTATTAAATAGTTATTCACTATTTAATAGCTATTGTACCTAGTTAAAATAAATACAAAGTTGCCTGTAAAATAAATACAAATCCTAAAATAGCTACAATATAATTATTATTTATATTGTAGCTATATTAGGGTTTATTTTACAGGTAAGTATTTAGATTTAAATAGGATTAATTTATTTAATAAGATTTATTTTAGTTCGTTAGATTTAAATTATATTTAACTTAGGGGGGTGTTAGTGTTAGGGCTAGACTTAGACTTCAGATGCATCTAGTGACCTATCAAATGTGCTTTGGAATAGTGAAGACATTAATTGGAGGAAGATGTGAACTTTGTCATTACTTTCCTTCCTAGTTCAAAGAATATGAAAGCTGATGCTTTGTCCAGACTTGCTGATGCCTCTCCTGATTTTGGGTCAAAAACTAAGACTAGTCTTCAAAAGGGTAATTTTCTTGTATTACATCATTCTTTATTGGAAAAAATTAAAGCTTGCAGTTTTCCTCCTTCTGCCTCTTCTTTGCCATTTTCTGAGGTGGTTGGTCTTTTGTATGTCAAAGACAATTTTTTTTATTCAGTTTGTTTGGATGTTTTCCAAGCTAACCATGATCTTCCAGATGCTGAGCATGGTGGAGTTAAGAAGACGATGGAAATACTGTAATTTTTAGAAATGTTTGGTGGCCTGGATAGACTGAAGATGCCAGAAATTGTGTTACATCTTGTGTTGTGTGCCAGGATGAAACATTCTACTTTGGCTCCAGTGGGACCTCCCTGTCCTTTATCTGTCCCTGATGCTCCTTGGGCTTGTGTCTCCATGGATTTTATTGTGTATCTACCCTTAACTGATGGCTCTGTTACAATTATGATGGGGTGGATCATTTTACTAAGATGGCCCATTTTCTTCCTGCTGCTGGTCTACCTTCTGCTAGTGTGACGGCTAATTTATTCATTAAGGAAATTTTGTCTGCATGGCTTGCCTCAGAATTTGCTATCTGAAAGAAGTTTCCAGTTATCATTGAGATTTTAGAAGAATTTTTATGAATTTGGAAGTCTGGATAGCATCCTCAGACAAAGCGGATTAATCAGACTTTGGAACAGTACTTATGTTGTTTTTCCTGCTATCTTCAGAAAATGTGGGCCTGTTTGCTCCCTACTGCAGAGTTTGCTTACAGCAATAATGTCAATCAGTCTATCAAGATGTCATTACTCCCTGCCAATTTTTGTTTTGATCCTGTTGTTCTTCTGGATATTCCTGCTTTTTCTCCTGTTCCTGATTAAAATTAGCATTTGGCTTTCCTGGTTAAGAACTCTTGATTGCTCCATGATACATTAATTTGAGCTCAAAAACAGCAGTCCTTTATCACCTTCAATCCACCGTTCTGATGGTACAGTTACACCCTCTTCTCTCCAGCTTCAAAGTAAACCTACATATATTTGGAGGATGGTTTCCTGTGCAGTACTAAAACCCTACACTGCTGTAGAAGACTATATGTGCAGTAGTGATTGCTGACTTGACTTACATTAAAATGTGGGCCTGTTTGCTCCATACTGCAGAGTTTGCTTACAACAATAATGCCCATCAGTTCATCAAGATATCAACACTCCCTTTCAATTATTGTTTTAATCCTGCTGTTCTTCTGGATCTTCTTGCTTTTTCTCCTGTTCCCGATTTAAATCAGCATTTGGCTTTCCTGGTTAAGAACTCTTGATTGCTTCATGATACATTAATTTGAGCTCAACAACAGCAGTCCTTTATCACTTCCCACCCACCGTTCTGACAGTACAGTTACACCCTCTCCTCTCCAGCTTCAAAGTAAAACCTACATATATTTGGAGGATGGTTTCCTGTGCAGTTCTAAAACCCTACACTGCTGTAGAAAACAATGGGGCCTATTTATCAAGCCGTCAACTTTCTTGCATTCGCCGGCACCAATACGCTCACCTAAGATCGCCTAACATCGCTGCTGCGGACCTGAATACGCTCTCCAAAGTTACCAAAAAAGCTGTCAAAAAGCCACTCACCAAATACGGGGAGATGAGCAGCTAACAGTCATCGATCTCGCTGCTCTTCGTTTTTTTCCCAGTTTTATTGGTATACTGTCACTAAACACCCACACTATACTGCACTGTTTTACCCCTATCCTGCTTCTCACGGACCCCGCCGCAAATAAATAAAGTTATTAACCCCTAAACCGCCACTCCCGGAGCCCACCGCCACTCTAATAAACTTATTAACCCCTATCCTGCCGCTCCTGGAGGAATATAAAAAGATCTGTGACATTATAAAACAATGTCTCCCAATTTTAGCAACAGATTCTAGTTTGGAGAAAGTGGCAACAGAAGGCTGCAGATTTGTAGCAAGAAAGAGTAAAATCATAGGTAATATTGTAGCGCCCTCAGACCTACCAAATGACACTACCCAAACATGGCTTCCAAATAGATTAGGCTTTTACAAATGTAGGGCCCAGAGATGTAAAACTTATAGCCATGTAATAGAGAGTACACACTTTTCTTCCACAGTAACAAAATGAGTATATGACATTAGATTTAAGTTGAACTGTAAATCTAATCATGTCATTTATCTCCTCATCTGCAGTGTGTGCCAGATCCAATATGTTGGTAAAACTAAACGACTACTAAGAGATAGGGCCCTAGAACATATAAGAGATATTGAGGACCCATATATTTTTACACCAGTATCTAGACATTTTAAATCTATGCACTAAGGGGATGCATCCCTTATGTCTATTCAGGCAATTGACTATGTCCCACCACATAAAAGAGGAGGGGAAAGGGTGCAAAAATTGAACTATAAAGAGGCCCAATGGATTTTTCTGCTAAATACTAGATCGCCCTTGGGTATAAACAAGGAAAGCGATGTAAATCTTTTTATCTAAAGCAGTATCAAGACTTAAAATTTCATAAACATCCCTATCAAAAATAACCCTAAGTTAAATTAATTTTCTCAAAGCAGGATTAACCTTAAACCATAAATTTGTAATTCAAAGTATAACATCTAAAAAACCAAAACAGTAAGATATAAGATAAACAATATATCGAAGAATATAATTCAATCAGAACTTTATTTCTTGTAAATTTAAGTATTGGCATAGTAGCTATATTTCATTCCTCTTATTACTTTTTTTATTCAGCCAAAGTATACTGATTTAAGTGATAATTAAGTATAGAGCAAAGAATAAGAATAAATACAATTTGGGAATAAGTGGATAAGCATTTAAATTAGACTGTTTTCTGCAAATTAAATTGCATTAGAGTGCGGTACATTTCTAAAAAGACATGAAGGGGTTAACTGTTAATTTTATGATGGTCCCAGCAGCTGCAAAATCCAGCAGTGATCAAGTGTGGTAGACCCACACGAAACATGTCTGCACTTGCCGTTCTGTGACCCTGGAATGTCAGTTTTGAGCTAAGGCTCATTTTTGTTTTTAAATGTCTCAGTAACTAATACATCTTTTTGTTTTATAACGTGACCCCTGCTGAATCATTTAAATTTTACCTGTATTCATGGAGCGCAAAGGTATGTGAAGCCCGTAAGATTGTGACAGTGCAGAAAATAAAAATAAACCCTAAGCTAGCTACAATGTAACTATTAGTTATGTTGTAGCTAGCTTAGGGTTTATTTTACAGGTAAGTATTTAGTTTTAAATAGGAATAATTTAGTTAATGATAGTAATTTTTTTATATTTATTTAAATTATATTTAAGTTAGGTAGCGTTAGGGTTAGGGTTAGACTTAGGTTTAGGGGTTAATAAATTTAATATAGTGGCGGCGACGTTGGGAATGGCAGATTAGGGGTTAATAAGTATAATGTAGGTGGCGGCGGTGGGGTATATTAGGGGTTAGTAAGTATAATGTAGGTTGTGGCGGTGTCGGGGTGGCAGATTAGGGGTTAATAAGTATAATGTAGGTGGCGGCGGTGTTGGGGGTGGCAAATTAGGGGTTAATAAGTATAATGTAGGTGTTGGCGGTGGCGGGGGGCAGATTAGGGGTTAATAAGTATAATGTAGGTGGCGGCGGTGTTGGGCGGAAGATTAGGGGTTAATAAGTATAATGTAGGTGGCGGCGGTGTAGGGGGCAGCAGATTAGGGGTGTTTGGACTCGGGGGTTATGTTAGGGTGTTAGGTGTAAATGTAACTTTATTCTCCCATAGGAATCAATGGGATATCAGGCATCAGCGAACATGAGCTTTGCTGCTTTCCGACTCTAGTTGACTCCTATGGCATTCCTATTGAAAAGCAGGTACGCTGGGCCGGAATAGTGGCAAGCGTACCAGGTTGAAATTTGATAAATAGCAAAAGTAGTCAGATAGTGCTGAATTTGCATTTGGAACATCTGTAGTGACGTAAGCATCGATCTGTGTCGGACTGAGACTGGCGGATCGTATGTTACATCACAAAATTCTACTTTTGCCGGTCTGTAGGCTTTGATAAATAAGGGGAATCAGGCTCGCCACAATTACCCTGCGGAATTACAGCATATTTTCGGTTGACGGCTTGATAAATAGGGGCCAATGTGTACAGCAGGGATTGCTGACTTGGCTTACATTTCACTGGTCCATTCTTATATGTTACTACAAAATGCACCAATGTAAGTCACATATTTTTCATTAATGTCACCTGCACTCCTATTGAAGGCTTTGGAATGATGCTCACTTAACTATACTTTTTATGGAAAATATAAAGCAGTATGTACATTTCATAACTTGTATGGAAGGGTATTGTAATTCAATCTGCATGTACTCACTTCAGATCTGTTTGATTCTCCCTTTAAACTTACACAATAATAATATATACATATCAGGATAGCTAATTATTTATAATTAGAAGATTCCTGTTATTGGAAGAATGTTTTATTGTCTATTCCAATCTATTAGTTGAGAGGTTTTGTTGGGTTTTTCAAATTTGATCCCTTTAGAACATATAAAAAATATGATTTTAAATGCATTTAAATTATTTTGTTTTTAACTAAAATTCATCCAGTACTTTGCATTGAGACATCTCACTGTTCCTTAAGCTCATTTTATATTATTAATTATGAGCACTTCCTTGTTTAACCCCTTAATGACCGCAGCACTTTTCCATTTTCTGTCCGTTTGGGACCAAGGCTATTTTTACATTTTTGTGGTGTTTGTGTTTAGCTGTAATTTTCCTCTTGCTCATTTACCCACACATATTATATACCGTTTTTCTCGCCATTAAATGGACTTTCCAAAGATACCATTATTTTCATCATATCTTATAATTTATTATAATTTTTTTTATAAAATATGAGAAAAAAATAGAAAAAAAACACTTTTTCTAACTTTGACCCCCAAAATCTGTTACACATCTACAACCACAAAAAAACACCCATGCTAAATATTTTCTAAATTTTGTCCTGAGTTTAGAAATACCCAATGTTTACATGTTCTTTGCTTTTTTTTGCAAGTTATAGGGCCATAAATACAAGTAGCACTTTGCTATTTCCAAACCATTTTATTCAAGACTAGCGCTAGTTACATTGGGACACTGATATCTTTCAGGAATCCCTGAATATCCCTTGACATGTATATATATTTTTTTAGAAGACATCCCAAAGTATTGATCTAGGCCAATTTTGGTATATTTCATGCCACCATTTCACCGCCAAATGCGATCAAATACAAAAAGTCGTTCACTTTTTCACAAACTTTCGGTTTCTCACTGAAATTATTTACAAACAGCTTGTGCAATTATGGCATAAATGGTTGTAAATTTTTCTCTGGGATCCCCTTTGTTCAGAAATAGCAGACATATATGGCTTTGGCATTGCTTTTTGGTAATTAGAAGGCCGCTAAATGCCGCTGCGCACCACACGTGTATTATGCCCAGTAGTGCAGGGGTTAATTAGGGAGCTTGTAGGGAGCTTATAGGGTTAATTTTAGCTTTAGTGTAGTGTAGCAGACAACCCAAAGTATTGATCAAGGCCCATTTTGGTATATTGCATGCCACCATTTTACCGCTAAATGCGATCAAATTAAAAAAAACGTTGAATTTTTCACAATTTTAGGTTTCTCACTGAAATTATTTACAAATAGCTTGTGCAATTATGGCACAAATGGTTGTAAATTCTTCTCTGGGATCCCCTTTGTTCAGAAATAGCAGACATATATGACTTTGGCGTTGCTTTCTGGTAATTAGAAGGCCGCTAAATGCTGCTGCGCATCACACGTGTATTATGGCTAGCAGTGAAGGGGTTAATTAGGTAGTTTGTAGGGAGCTTGCAGGGTTAATTTTAGCTTTAGTGTAGAGATCAGCCTCCCACCTGACACATCAGACCCCCTGATCCCTCCCAAACAGCTCCCTTCCCTCCCCCACCCCACAATTGTCTCCGCCATCTTAAGTACTGGCAGAAAGTCTGCCAGTACTAAAATAAAAGGTTTTTTTATTTTTATTTTTATTTTTTTAAAGCATATTTACATATGCTGGGGGTGTAGCATCCCCCCTTAGCCCCCAACCTCCCTGATCCCCCCAAACAGCTCTCTAATCCTCCCCATCTGCCTTATTGGGGGCCATCTTGGGTACTGGCAGCTGTCTGCCAGTACCCATTTTGCAAAATAAAACGTTTTTTTATTTTTTTTATTTTTAGTTTCTGTAGTGTAGCTTCCCCCCCCCCACAGACCAACCCCCACCACCTGCCTGATCTTTTTACTGCCAACTTTATTTCCCCTTTTTAGTAAATTTTAATGGTACTTTTTCTGTAGTGCAGCGGTTCCCACCCGCTCCCTCCCGTGCACGCGCCCGCCCCCACCCCCCGTGCACGCGCGCGCGCCCGTGCGCGCCCCCCGGGCATTCCCGCCCCCGATCCCGCCCCCCTCAGCATCATCCGGGGCCATCGATGGCCGCCACCCGCCTCCCACACCGGCTCCTATCCACCCTCAAACGTAGCCGTTAATGTCCGGTGCAGAGAGGGCCACAGAGTGGCTCTCTCTGCATCGGATGGCTACAAATGGTTATTGCAGGATGCCTCGATATCGAGGCATCACTGCAATAACCGGAAAGCAGCTGGAAGCGAGCAGGATCGCTTCCAGCTGCTTTCCACACCGAGGACGTGCAGGGTACGTCCTCAGGCATTAACTGCCTTTTTTTTGAGGACGTACCCTGCACGTCCTCGGTCGTTAAGGGGTTAAGGAAAACATAAAGTAGATCAAGTATGTCAAAAACACATGGCTAGATTTAGAGTTCTGCGGCCAAAGGGGTGCGTTCGCTACGCTGGCTTTTTTTCTCCCGCACCTTTTAAATACCGCTGGTATTTAGAGTTCACAGAAGGGCTGCGTTAAGCTCCAAAAAGGGAGCGTAGAGCATATTTATCGCCACTGCAACTCTAAATTCCAGCGGTGCTTACGGACGTGGCCAGCTTCAAAAACGTGCTCGTGCACGATTCCCCCATAGGAAACAATGGGGCTGTTTGAGCTGAAAAAAAAACACCTGCAAAAAAGCAGCGTTCAGCTCCTAACGCAGCTACATTGTTTCCTATGGGGAACACTTCCTATGTCTGCACCTAACACCCTAACATGTACCCCGAGTCTAAACACCCCTAACCTTACACTTATTAACCCCTAATCTGCCGCCCCCGCTATTGCTGACCCCTGCATATTATTATTAACCCCTAAACTGCCGCTCCGTACACCGCCGCAACCTACATTATCCCTATCTACCCCTAATCTGCTGCCCCTAACACCGCGGACCCCTATATTATATTTATTAACCCCTAATCTGCCGCCCCCAATGTCGCCTCCACCTACTTACACTTATTAACCCCTAATCTGACGACCGGATCTCGCCGCTACTATAATAAATGTATTAACCCCTAATCCGCCTCACTCCCGCCTCAATAACCCTATAATAAATAGTATTAACCCCTAATCTGCCCTCCCTAACATCGCCGACACCTAACTTCAAGTATTAACCCCTAATCTGCCGACTGGAGCTCACCGCTACTCTAATAAATTTTTTAACATCTAAAGCTAATTCTAACCCTAGCCCTAACACCCCCCTAAGTTAAATATAATTTTATTCTAACGAAATAAATTAACTCTTATTAAATAAATTATTCCTATTTAAATCTAAATACTTAACTGTAAAATAAACCCTAATATAGCTACAATATAAATTATAATTTAAAATATTTATTTTACAGGCAACTTTGTATTTAATTTAACCAGGCACAATAGCTATTAAATAGTTAAGAACTATTTAATAGCTACCTAGTTAAAATAATTACAAAATTACCTGTAAAATAAATCCTAACCTAAGTTACAATTAAACCTAACACTACACTATCAATAAATAAATTAAATAAACTACCTACAATTATCTACAATTAAACCTAACACTACACTATCAATAAATTAATTGAATACAATACCTACAATTAAATAAACTAACTAAAGTACAAAAAATAAAAAAGAACTAAGTTACAAAAAATAAAAAAATATTTACAAACATTAGAAAAATATTACAACAATTTTAAGCTAATTACACCTACTCTAAGCCCCCTAATAAAATAACAAAGACCCCCAAAATAAAAAATGCACTACCCTATTCTAAAATTAAAATAGAAAAGCTCTTTTACCTTACCAGCCCTGAAAAGGGCCCTTTGCAGGGCATGCCCCAAAGAATTCAGCTCTTTTGCCTGTAAAAAAAAAAACATACAATACCCCCCCCCCAACATTACAACCCACCACCCACATACCCCTAATCTAACCCAAACCCCCCTTAAATAAACCTAACACTAAGCCCCTGAAGATCTCCCTACCTTGTCTTCACCACACCAGGTCCCGATCTGTCCAGAAGACCCTCCGAAATCTTCATCCAAGCCCAAGGGTTGGCTGAAAAGTGACATCCATCCTCCGCCTGAAGTCTGGATCCAAGCGGTGGCTGAAGAAATCCATCATCGGGCTGAAGTCTTGATCCAAGCGGGCGCTGAAGAAGTCCATCATCGGGATGAAGTCTTCTATGAAGCGGCATTTTCAATCTTCTTTCTTCCGGAGCCATCATCTTCCAGCCGACGCGGATCCATCCTCTTCTACCGACGCCTACTCGCCGAATGACGGTTCCTTTAAATGACGTCATCCAAGATGGCGTCCGTTGAATTCCGATTGGCTGATAGGATTCTATCAGCCAATCGGAATTAAGGTAGGAAAATTCTGATTGGCTGATGGAATCAGCCAATCAGATTCAAGTTCAATCCGATTGGCTGATCCGATCAGCCAATCAGATTGAGCTTGCATTCTATTGGCTGATCCAATCAGCCAATTGGATTGAACTTGAATCTGATTGGCTGATTCCATCAGCCAATCAGAATTTTCCTACCTTAATTCTGATTGGCTGATAGAATCCTATCAGCCAATCGGAATTTGACAGACGCCATCTTGGATGACGTCATTTAAAGGAACCGTCATTCGGCGAGTAGGCGTCGGTAGAAGAGGATGGATCCATGTCGGCTGGAAGATGATGGCTCCGGAAGAAAGAAGATTGAAAATGCTGCTTCATAGAAGACTTCATCCCGATGATGGACTTCTTCAGTGCCCACTTGGATCAAGACTTCAGCCCGATGATGGATTTCTTCAGCCGCCGCTTGGATCCAGACTTCAGGCGGAGGATGGACATCACTCTTTAGCCCCCACTTGGGCTTGGATAAAGATTTCGGAGGGTCTTCTGGACAGATCGGTACCCGGTGTGGTGAAGACAAGGTAGGGAGATCTTCAGGGGCTTAGTGTTAGGTTTATTTAGGGGGGGTTTGGGTTAGATTAGGGGTATGTGGGTGGTGGGTTGTAATGTTGGGGGGGTATTGTATGGGGGTTTTTTTACAGGCAAAAGAGCTGAATTATTTGGGGCATGCCCCACAAAGGGCCCTTTTCAGGGCTGGTAAGGTAAAAGAGCTTTTCTATTTTAATTTTAGAATAGGGTAGGGCATTTTTTTTATTTTGGGGGTCTTTGTTATTTTATTAGGGGGCTTAGAGTAGGTGTAATTAGCTTAAAATTGTTGTAATATTTTTCTAATGTTTGTAGTTCTTTTTTATTTTTTGTACTTTAGTTAGTTTATTTAAATGTATTTATTTGTAGGTATTGTATTTAATTAATTTATTGATAGTGTAGTGTTAGTTTTAATTGTAGATAATTGTAGGTAGTTTATTTAATTTATTTATTGATAGTGTAGTGTTAGGTTTAATTGTAATTTAGGTAAGGATTTATTTTACAGGTAATTTGTAATTATTTTAACTAGGTAACTATTAAATAGTTATTAACTATTTAATAGCTATTGTACCTGGTTAAAATAAATACAAAGTTGCCTGTAAAAGAAATATTAATCCTAAAATAGCTACAATATAATTATAATTTATATTGTAGCTATATTAGGGTTTATTTTACAGGTAAGTATTTAGCTTTAAATAGGAATAATTTATTTAATAAGAGTTAATTTATTTCGTTAGATTTAAATTATATTTAACTTAGGGGGGTGTTAGGGTTAAGGTTAGACTTAGCTTTAGTGGTTAATAAATGTATTATAGTAGCGGTGAGCTCCGGTCAGCAGATTAGGGGTTAATACTTGAAGTTAGGTGTCGGCGATGTTAGGGAGGGCAGATTAGGGTTAATACTATTTATTATAGGGTTATTGAGGTGGGAGTGAGGCGGATTAGGGGTTAATAACTTTATTATAGTAGCGGTGAGCTCCAGTCGGCAGATTAGGGGTTAATAATTGTAGGTAGGTGGCGGCGACATTGGGGGCGGCAGATTAGGAGTTAATAAATATAATATAGGGGTCGGCGGTGTTAGGGGCAGCAGATTAGGGGTTCATACGGATAACTTGGGGGCAGCGGTGTGCGGTCGGCAGATTAGGGGTAAAAATTTTTAATAGAGTGGCGGCGATGTGGGGGGGCCTCGGTTTAGGGGTACATAGGTAGTTTATGGGTGTTAGTGTACTTTAGAGCACAGTAGTTAAGAGCTTTATAAACCGGCGTTAGCCCAGAAAGCTCTTAACTACTGACTTTTTTCTGCGGCTGGAGTTTTGTCGTTAGATTTCTAACGCTCACTTCAGCCAAGACTCTAAATACCGGCGTTAGAAAGATCCCATTGAAAAGATAGGATACGCAAATGGCGTAGGGGGATCTGCGGTATGGAAAAGTCGCCGCTGCAAAGTGAGCGTTAGACCCTTTCCCGACTGACTCCAAATACCAGCGGGCGGTAAAAACCAGCGTTAGGAGCCTCTAACGCTGGTTTTGACGGCTACCGCCCAACTCTAAATCTAGGTCACAGAAAATAAATTCTAAATGATAGTTTAAAGTCATTATACAATTAAAATATGTGATTATCTTAATGTTCATTTCTGATAGGAACTAAGGCCTAGGTACCAAAAAGTTTAAGTAAAGGCTTCACTTAAGAAATCATATTACAATCAGGCTGCTACTATTTATTGACAGCTCACTACTTTTAATCACTATAAGCAGCACTTGATGGTTGGTCACAATGAATAGGCACCACAGCTTAATCCTAACCATGACCCTCCTGTGGACAACCCATCATGAAGTAGCCCTTGCCAGAACCCTCTATACACCCATCAATATCAACACTTACTGTGACCTTCCCCAGAATACTCACTGTAATTTAAACCCCATATCAAGTAATCCTAACTTTGACCCCATCAAAATTAATCCTAAATGCAACCCCACTGCAATTCACTTTATTCACTATTCCACTATCATGGTTCACACAGTTCACACAAAGTACAACCTATCAGAGTAATTATCCTTTATTAAAACAGGCCAAGAGTAAGCACATTTTACCCCTCCCCCCAAGTAATTAACTGTTACCAAAACTCCATTGCAAGTTATTTGTACGTATGACCCAGTGCAAAAAATCTAAAAACTGATCATGACCCCTAAAAATTCACCTAAAAATATTAGATATCCTTAAAAAAAAATCTTCCGTACTAGAACTTCTTCTCTCGCAACCCATTTCTTTATTGTAAACACCCACCCAAGTCTTATTACCCTTAAATTTCTTATTAGAATTAAAAAATCAAAACACCTGTAAACAAGTAAATACATGTTAAAAATTACATTACTTTTCCATTCATTGAAATCTTCCCAAATGTATAAAACAACAAAGTTTAACCCACCTATGGTCTGACATCCATAAAAGTTTTATTTACTCAATAAAGACTGGCTAAAAGGGGGATAGAGGGAGAAAATGGGCTCAATATTGCATAGTGCAGCCATATCTCTCTAAGCATATTGGGCAAGGAGTCCACATCTGGTTTCCCCCATGACCCTTAGGGAGACCTTCCCTAAGGTCATAATACAAATACATACAGAAAGAGAAGCAGTTTGCAGGAACAAACAGATCAGTGGCTTGTTCTATGGCCTGGTAACGCCCTTGGAGTAGCTTCTTTTAAACCAATTGTGTTTTTCCCAGAGGAAAACTTTCCTGAAGTATATCAGTATAATCTCGGCTAACAAGCTTAGTCCAGCCACGAAATAAGGGAAATGGCAACCCCAGATCTTAATTTTGGCCTCCTTTGGGTCTCGTCCGTGAGGTGCAGCAATATCCCTCTAAGAACATTGGCAAGAGTCCACATCATGTTTCCGCATCATCCTTAGGGAGACTTTCCCCAGGGTCATAATACAAATACATACAGAAAAAGAAGCAGCCTGTCAGGAACTTTTGGCTAAAAGAGGCTGCTCCCAGGTGGTAAATCACCATAGAACAAGCTACTGAGATTTTTTTCATTCCTGAGCGCTTCTCTTTCTGTTTGTAATAGTAAGTAGTATAGTCTAGTCTGTCAACCAAGTCATGAGAATCATGGGAGCTTGAAAAGTGTTAAAACAATTTATTTGCTTAAGGAATTATGTCCAATGCCCTATAGGCCTTACATTGCAACTACAATTTATTTAATTCAGTTAATTTTCAGGTTGTCTGTAACAAATATCTGCATATACAGAATGGTTTATCAGCTTTTCTATGAGCGCTTATGACTTATATATCCTGAATAACTAAAATATCTTTGGCACATTTGAAGTGCAGCAGTTCCTTTTTAGGTGATGTTGTTTAGTACCTATAAAAACAATGCATAGCTTTTTAATTTGAGAAGTTATTTTATTTAGTTATTATAACTGAACTGTAATAGTTTTTAGCCTCTTGGTGACTTATAAACTATTTTTAATGAATCTTTGCCCTTATTTGCTAAATATTTCAAGCACAGATTGTATGGTCCGACAATAAGCATCAGTTCACCTTCTCAAAACACCATAATTTATGGAGTTATATTTATACTATTAAATAATAAAAAAATATAGAAAATAAGATTTTTATTTTGTAACCATCTTGCAGTAGGTTAAAAATATCTAACTATGGAAATATTAAATATATAGTACAATTACACAAAGTTTGAATTTTGCAGAGGGGAACTTTTGACAATATATTTCTGATTCTACCCTTGCCCAAAGTCACCCAGCTTAGCCAAAATATTATAAAAATAAAACAAATAAATTAGTAGCACAAATAAAAATTCTATACAGAACTTCACAAAATGTCATTTATTTTTAAGCTCTGCATGACAAGATTAGAATTAACCACTTTATTTACAAGTGAGCAGACAATGTTCCCAGCTAGGAAACATTTATGCTATTACCACATAACGTCTGAATACCACAGAATACAGAAGCTTGTAATCAATATGTAATAAATATCTTTATATTCTTATATGTATTTAATATTGCTATTCAGAAAACTGACTTCAGAGTATAAGTTATGTTAATATAATATGAATCTGATGTGAATATAAAATATGTTGCTAGAGAATACAGTTCCTTGACTTGGAAGAATGATGAAGATTTGTCCCAGCTTTCTCACAGATTGCCAATGCTTCATTAGTCTGATTCTAGAAGTTTTGTCTCCAAGAATAGTTTACAGAAATATTCTGTTGTAATGCCACTTTCAATCATTTCAAATTTAAATCTTAAAAAATATTTATAGTCATGAAATTACCTTACCTAATAATTTCTTGCTAAATCCCTAAGCATTATATTATGGTTGTTAACATTTTGGAACAAAAATAAATAACCAAATAAAAATATTTAATTTCTTTCTTTTTTTTTATTTCATTTTTAATATAATGATGATTTTAAATAATTCTATATTTTCTTTACAATTCAGTAAAAAAAACAGCAATATTTGGTTGTTTTGACAATCCATTTTTCTTTTGCCAGTGGCTAGTATTCAGAAATTACCTGCATCATCAGTACTGACAGATATCAACTTCCCAATGAGAGGAAGAAAAGGAATGGTAGATTGGGCACGAAATTCTGAAGATAAAGTGGTCATTCCAAAAAGCATTTTCACGCCAATGCCATCAGGTAAGCTTATAAAGTTTTTATTTTCTTATTTATATGGTGTGAAAGTTTAATGTATATATTTTACATACAACCTAATGAAATATTTGCAGAGTTGGCCTATGTGTTTTTTTTGTGTTTTTTTTTTCCCTTTTTATTTTTGTAATTGTTTTGGGAAAATGTAGGAAGAGTTTAAACACTTTTTTAAACTGTTGCTGGATGTACATTTTTCCCACCGCTTTAAAAGCCTTTAGTTGTAGTCAGTTATGGTAATATATTAATGAACCCCTAACCTAATCCAAGCAACAGTATGTAGTATTTATCAAGGGGACAAAATGCTATAAGTTTAATAAGTATATAGCATGACCTCCAGACTCTGTGTAGAAGTGCAATTTTCAGAAGTGCAATTTGCAGTTTTTAAGCAGGCAAATATTGCAATTTGCTTTAATTAAACTAATTGCTGTTTAATTAATATTGAGTTTAAAGGGACATTAAAGTTAGTTATTTTATTTATACATCAGAAATTATTCAATGCTTTGCAAATAATGTTTTCATGTAATACACACAAGCTTCTCCAGGGCGAGTAGAAACTACAGTTTTCAGACTTAAATTACAGTAAAAGCAGGTAAAATTAATTTTTATTTATACATAATTAGGCAATTTATGGACAATGCGATTTTGAGTTTAATGTCCCTTTAAAAACATATTCAAATGGACGTTTTCAATAAAAAATGACATGCTTCAGTTTCTTACAACATTTTATTTTTGTATTTATGGCTCCAATATACTATGCATTTAACCCTCACAAATGGTGATTGATAGCTATGTAAGACTACTATTTCTGATTTGCTCACCAGCCACTCTGTGCTCCAGAGCTGTAGTGCTGTCCAATGGTTAAACACATTTGTCCCAATTTATAAAGCTGCTTATTTTTTTATTTTTTTTATTTTTTATTGAGATTCAATGTGGGGCATACAAAGCAAAAATGTCTGTTCAGTTTATACAGAGAAACCATTTTCATATATCCAAGAAAAGGAAGAAAAAAACACACACATAAACAAGAGAAACATAACATAGATTTAAGACATTTGCAAAATTAGGAAACACATTTTTTTGCCCAATCTACTATCAGCCTTCGACTTAACCTATGAGGCCACTCTTCGACCTCTCATAGCCTTAGAAAAGATATCACGCTAAGATGGCCACCAAAATCAGTAGATCAATTTTGAATCGCAGATGATGAATCTCCATTTTCAATCTTTTAGAAAAATATAAAGCTTACTGTTATTAACCCCTGATACCTAGTAGAAAAAAAAAACTTATTAACAGAAATTCCCCCTAGGGAAAAAAATGGTCTCTCTTGAAGCTCTAGTATTGCTATAAACTCGTGAGGGGAAAATGCATTAAGTATCAAACATATAGGGCACTTTTGGACCCTTAACATTATGTGTTGACCATAAAATATAAAGGGCCACTCCTGGCTATTAGCATATTATTAACAAAAAAGGTAACTAGGCTACCGAACACTGAATAGGAGTTGGAGATCAGAGTATCCAAAATGAACTCTAAGATGTCTACTGGGATCACAGACACACAACCACAATCACATAGTACATAGAGAGGAAAAGTTAACATGTCAATTTAAATGTAATATAGGTGGAAATGAGAGTTATAGTAACTGCTGTTGGAAAGAAGCACACCCAAAATACTCCATATTTGTCTACATGATAACTATGTATGGTATCGTATCAACAGATCAGCATTGATAAGTGTGGAGTAATCCTGTCAAAGGAGTATGGGCCCTATGCACCACAACAGGAAACTGGATGACATGATCTAGTATGCGCTCAACTGTACAAATTGACTATCCAACCTGATTGAACAACCAATCTCTCTATCTTGCGTTGTATGGCATAAACTAAAATGAATCATTCTGTGATCTATGAGGATAACGGAACTTTGGATCCAATTGTACCTTACATCTAGGGGCCAAATTATAAATTATATTACAGGTGAGAACGAGCAGGGATTTACAGAATTATTATAAATTTGAAAATATGTGGGAGAAAGCGCTGGTATCATAAAGAGATTGACACAGGATAAATATTCCTAGATAGTAGACCCCCCTATATAGCTCTATTTAACAAAGATTAGCTCAGCAAACTAGATAACAAGATATGTTATAGGTAAGTCAGGTATAAATATGCTGTACAGCAACAAACAAAAAAACAAAAATAAGAAGAAATAACAATCTCAGTGATCCCAACATAACATATGACCTCCTCATTGCCTCCAAACGAGCTATAAATATCAACTAAATAATAATGTTAAATATGTGCATGGAAGTACACAGCCTAGGGATTAACATACATGTTAAAGCATAAACATCCTCATACAGCTATCAGTAAAATCAGACTAGTTACATAGAGTTATGACGATATTGAGTCATTATTTAAAGGTATAATATCCCAATTATAGCGTATGTATTGAAAAGTTAGGTGGACTCTTTATCTAGAACAAAAAAAAATAGTAGCAAGAAAGCACAGTCCAAACTTCACTAAATATAGATATATACTTGCAACAAAAAATAATTAGATCCACAGAGCATAGTAGCAAAGAATAATCTGGATAGTGTGGAGATATGTAGGATCATGCTCCACAGTAAGAATGATCCTGAGAGACTGTCATCCCACTCCAGTTTTTAAATGATAGATAAAGATATAATTAATTATCCAGTGCAGGAACCAGACCTCTGTGCTGAAATACAGGCTGGGTGACATAAAATGTACATCAGATTGCTCCCAAACTGGCAGCTTCATCATCTGCAGTGAAGAAAAGGTTACACCCGCGCAATCCAAGGAGTGTTGTTCTGCAGTTGAAAAAGGAGCCCCTACAATCTCTCGGTAGCTGTCGGTCACCACCGCTGGACTTCTCCTGCCATCCTCCATCTTCAGTGTTTCTGGGGTTTCTGTCATCTCTGCACTCTTCCTATGCCATACAATCGGCATATTCTTGGCCTCCCCCTCCGGGCAAAAGGCCTCAGAAGGCGTCCCAATGGTGAGTATCAGTGGCAGGATGTGTTCAATAGGCATCTTCTTGTGATGTATCATTCACCAGCGATAGATTCACTTAGTCAGTTGTAATGGATCAAGCCAAAACCATAGTAAACAAAACTTCAATGTCTTTGAGGAGGTTGTTGAAATGCTCCTCCATGTTTAAGTGCAACTCGCCCAGAATCAAATCAATTTTTGTCGCCATGATAGTGTTTAAGGTTTACATGTACAAAACAATCGTAGCTCAATAGCCTAGGTTACCATTCTATGTAAATGGTCCTTAGTTATACAGCTCACATCAGCTGCTTTACCCAGGTCCACTGGGGGGGTTAGATGAAGGCCTCAAACATTTGTACGTTGCTGCTGCAGCCCCACCACTCCATTACCTCTGCACCTGAGTTTAAGACTTTTAAGCAGCTCTAGATGCTTAGTAGATTGTTGTATATGAGTTCACACAAAGTTTGGTCGTGGATGTATAATCTATACACTGGTAAGCAATGGATTAATCAGTGAGTCCTCAGAGTACCAAAGTAAGTCGGCCATGTTGGTCGCTGCCCAGAGGCATCCCCCATATAGCTGCTTATTAACATGTTCGTAACCTCATGGGTTGCTGATGTCGAACATCCTGGACTTCCAAGATGACTTGCAAACCCTACTCTTGCACAGTTTGTTGCTCTTAAGCATTTCCTCATTTAATGTTAAATTCTGGCAGGTGATGCCCAAAGGTGTGTGGACAGGTTCCCTTTCTGAGAAGTTTGTCTGCATGCACTATTTGCACTATGATAAATGGGGATATTGTAAGCCAAAGCTAACAATATTAAATTATTTGCTCTAATGCTTTCAAATGTCCCTTTCATTTACTTTCTGAAGGTACCATTTATTTTTAGTTGTACTCTAAGCTTTTATGATTCAGAAAGAGCTTGAAGGTTTAAGACACTTTCCAATTTACTT
Organism: Bombina bombina; assembly: GCF_027579735.1. Classification (NCBI taxonomy): domain Eukaryota; kingdom Metazoa; phylum Chordata; class Amphibia; order Anura; family Bombinatoridae; genus Bombina; species Bombina bombina. Next base: position 506,535,454 of record NC_069502.1, read on the forward strand.
CCATTTTCAAATTTTGAACTGTATTTTTAAATACACACTTTCTGGGGAACAAGATCCTACTAAGCATGTGCACAAGATGACAGGGTATACATATACTAATCTGCGATTGGCCAATGTATGTCACATGATACAGGGGGCTAGAAAATGGGAGAAAAATGTATTAGTCAGAAAAAGAATCCACTATTTATTTGAAATTCAGAGAAGGGGGGGTAGTTATCAACGTGTCTACTTTAGCTGCCTTCGCCGGCCAAATACGCCCGCCTAAGCTCGCCTACCATCGCCGCCGCAGACCTTCAAAATTTCGCCTAAGTTATCAATAAAGCTGTCAAAAAGCCACGCACCAAGACTGTGATTGTAATCACTCATCTGATCTCGCTGCTCTTCGGCTTTTTCCCAGCTTTATTGCTAGCCTGTCACTAAGCACCCACACTAACTACACTGTTCTACCCCCTATACCGGCGCCCCCAGAGCCCCCTGCAACTCATCGGAACAGCCAATAGAATGCGAGCTCAATCTGATTGGCTGATTGGATCAGCCAATCGGATTGAACTTCAATCAGCCAATCAGATTTTTCCTACCAATCGGAATTGAAGGAACGCCATCTTGGATGACATCCCTTAAAGGAATATCCATTCGTCGTTAGTCGTCGAGGAGAAGAGGATGGCTCCGCGTCGGCTCGTCTGAAGATGGCTCTGCTCCGCTCTGGATGGATGAAGATTGAAGACGCCGCTGGGTGAAGACTTCTATCGGATGGAAGACTTCTTCAGCGCCACTTGGATGATGACTTCATCGGATGGAAGACTTCTTCAGCGCCGCCTGGATGATGACTTCTTCCACTCCGGATCTCCTCTTCGGTTCCATCAGTGGGTCGGCTGGCTGAAGACAACTCAAGGTAGGATGATCTTCAGGGGGGTAGTGTTAGGTTTATTTAAGGGGGGTTTGGGTTAGATTAGGGGTATGTGGGTGGTGGGTTTTAATGTTGGGGGGGTTGTATTTTTTTTTACAGGCAAAAGAGCAGAATTCTTTGGGGCATGCCCCGCAAAAGGCCCTTTTAAGGGCTGGTAAGGTAAAAGAGCTGGTAACTTTTTAATTTAGAATAGGGTAGGGCATTTTTTTATTTTGGGGGGCTATGTTATTTTATTAGGGGGCTTAGATTAGGTGTAAGTAGCTTAAAATTGTTGTAATATTTTTTAAACTTAGCTTTTTTTATTTTTTGTACTTTAGTTAGTTTATTTAATTTAATTGTAGTTATTTGTAACTAATTAATTTAATTAATTTAATGATAGTGTAGTGTTAGGTTTAATTGTAACTTAGGTTTGGATTTATTTTACAGGTAATTTTGTATTTCTTTTAACTAGGTAGTTATTAAATAGTTAATAACTTTTTAATAACTATTCTAACTAGCTAAAATAAATACAAAGTTACCTGTAAAATAAATATAAATCCTAAAATAGCTACAATAATTATTAATTATATTGTAGCTATCTTAGGGTTTATTTTACAGGTAAGTATTTAGTTTTAAATAGATTAATTTATTTAAGTATAGTGTAGTGTTAGGTGTAATTGTAACTTAGGTTAGTTTTTATTTTACAGGTAAATTTCTCTTTATTTTAGCTAGGTAGCTATTAAATAGTTAATAACTATTTAATAGCTATTGTACCTAGTTAAAATAAATTGAAAGATGCCTGTAAAATAAAAATAAATCCTAAAATAGCTACAATATAATTATTATTTATATTGTAGCTATCTTAGGGTTTATTTTATAGGTAAGTATTTAGTTTTAAATAGGATTAATTTATTTAATAAGAGAAATATTATTTAGATTTATTTAATTAATCTTTAAGTTAGGGTTTTTTTAGGGTTAGTGTTAGACTTAGGTTTAGGGGTTAATAATTTTATTACAGTGGCGGCGGTGTGGGGGGCAGGAGAGGGGTTAATACATTTATTATAGGTGGCGACGGTGTAGGGGGAGCAGATTAGGGGTTAATAACTTTAATATAGGTTGCGGTGGGGTCCGGGAGCGGCGGTTTAGGGGTTAAACTATTTATTTAGTTGCGGCGAGGTCTGGGATCCGCAGGATAGGGGTTAATAACTTTATTATAGGTGGCGACGGTATAGGGGGGGCAGGATAAGGGTTAATAGGTATAATGTAGGTGGCGGCGGGGTACAGGAGCGGCGGTTTAGGGGTTAATACATATATTATAGTTGCGGCGGGCACCGGGGGCGGCGGTTTAGGGGTTAACATATTTAGTATAGCTTGCGGTGGACTCTGGGAGCGGCGGTTTAGGGTTTAACATATTTAGTATAGTGGTGGTGGGCTCCGGGAGCGGTGGTTTAGGGGGTAATACATTTATTTAGTTGCGGCGGTGTAGGGGGGACAAATTAGGGGTGTTTAGACTCGGGGTACATGTTAGGGCGTTAGGTGTAGACAGCTCCCATAGGAATCAATGGGATATCGGGCAGCAGCGAACATGAGCTTTCGCTATGGTCAGACTCCCATTGATTCCTATGGTATCCGCCGCCTCCAGGGCAGCGGTTTGAAAACCAGCTACGCTGGGCCGGAAAAATGCTGAGCGTACCTGCTAGTTTTTTGATAACTAGCAAAAGTAGTCAGATTGTGCCGCACTTGTGTGCGGAACATCTGGAATGACGTAAGAATCGATCTGTGTCGGACTGAGTCCGGCGGATCGGAGCTTACGTCACAAAATTCTACTTTTGCCGGTATCTAGGGCTTGATAACTAAGGCGAATCAGCCTCGCCACAAATACGCTCTCGGAATTCCATCGTATTTGAGGTTGACGGCTTGATAACTAGGCCCCAAGGTGTTAGATCATTGCCTTTTTATTATGCACTTGTGAATTATGCCATTTCACTGCATTGAGTGGTCCTTTAAATGGCTTATTGTTTACAAATCCTAAAATGGCAGCGAGAGAGAAGTAAATTTTAATCAGAGCGAGATGCTTATTACATAGTTAATGGTTACAAAAAAAAAAGTAAAACTTTTCACAAACCCATATGTCTCTTTATAAAGGAGATGTAAGTTTGCTAAATGGTCCTCATAATCCTCTTTTTAAATTTCTTCTATGATGTATACATTGGAAGGAGAAAAACTTTAGGATAACTTTTGGAAATAGATTTGTTTTAATTCATACGGGCAGATGATACTGAGGCTTTGTTAAAACTTTTTGTTTTTATCTTTTAAATTAAAACATCTTGTGTATAAAGCATTGTAATCTAAATGCCGTGAGTTACGTGGTTGTAAAGAATGATCTGACAATAATATGTTTTGTTTTCATATATATAGGTATTATAGAGCCTGATTAACAAGTAGACAAAGAAAAGATATTAACATTTTATAAAATAAAGCTTAAAGCTGTATTCATATAGCAATTTTAACAGTGTATAAAACTTAAAGGAATAGTAAAAAACAAAAATGTTATAGTTTAAAAAGATAGATAATCCCTTTTCTTACCATTCCCCAGTTTTCCATAACAAACACTGTTATAGAAATATACGTTTTACCTCTGTAATTACCTTGTATCTAAGACAATTAGTGCTGACTGTTAAATAACCACGTGCGTAAGCAGTGTTATCTATATAAAAAAACATTAACTAATGCCCTCTAGCTCGGAAAAACTGTCAAATGTATTCAGATGAGAGGCGGCCTTCAAGGGCTTAGAAATTAGCATATGAGCCTACCTAGGTTTAGCTTTCAACTAAGAATAAAAAGAGAACAAAGCAAATTTGAAGATAAAAGTAAATTAGAAAGTTGTTTAAAATGACATGGCCTATCTGAATCATGAAAGAATATCAGTCCGTCCTTTATAAGAGCTTTTGTCTGAATGCAAAGATATTGTGCTATTACTTCTATACTAAATAATCATTATTTCCTGTAACTGGAAATCTCAGAAAAATTCTATTCTAAGTGATTAGAATACCTCAGCCAAAAAGGAAATAACATAGCAAAAATAATTCTATTAAGTTAGAGAGGATAAAGATTATTACGTGAGAAAGCATTTCTTACTAAAGGCTATACATTAAATTCCCAGCAGCAGTGGTAATGTAATAAACTATAAAAATATAATACCACGGCTAGACTGATTGTATAATACATATAAACACACATATACATGTATATATATATATATATATGTGTGTGTGTGTGTATACTATTCCACAAGAGTAGCGCACTCTCAGGGCTTAAAATTTAAAACAATTTTATTGAGTTATCACACGCAATCTTCATATAGACAAGTCAACATTTCGGCTCTTCTGGAGCCTTTATCAAGACATTACATTCAAGATGAATCTGTCACAGTTTTTTTCTGAATATATCTTTTTTGTTATCCATTTTGTGCTCAGCTCAAACAGCTTTTATATATATACATATACACACACACACACACATAAGCACATACCCGCAGAGTCCATTTTCACTAAGTATTGTGGCAGGATTAGCAGTGAACTTGGTATGATTTTCATTGGAACACTTTATCAACTAAGTCTATGATTCCCAGCTGTGGAATATAGGAAATCTGCTTAAGCATTTTGTGTGACTGTAGATTCCCTAAAGAATAAACATTTCTTCTGTAGAAAGTGATATACAAGGAGCAATAATGCATATGCTGCCAATACACATCCCTGATTAAGGGTGTTAGGGGATCACATGTTACTGGAGTTAAGTTATCTATTGATATTGGTCCATGAAAGTATTCAATTTAATTTAGTACATTTTTTGTTTTAAATAGAAGCATTTTTGCAAAACAATTGTATTAGCAAAAATATTTCTAGTAAAGTTGTTACTGTTTCAATGAGAGTTTTCAATGAGCAAGAGTATATGGAGCCTATCTAGATATGCTTATTAATCAGAATGTTGAACACAAATATTTCTCCCAGTTAGGGAACAAAAGGGGGTGCATCAAAATATGTAACAAATGTAGAAAATAAAAATAAAATATACACAACAAAAGAATATTGAAGTCTCTTTACACAGTAATCAAAGCAATTACAGTTCTCAAAAGGTGTCCATAGCCAGCAATTCTAAGCAAAAACAAGAGTAGACGTTCCTGTATAACTACTAAGGATAAACCACAGAATGCATCTTTTGGCATAGATTACCCCAAATGGAGAAACTTAAAGGAAACAAACGCATTACTAACTCACAAATGCTGCAGTGTTTCAATGTGCTGAATGAGGTAGACTGAACTCTCTCAGTCGTTCCACTGTCTCCCACTCTGGAGCTTGTCTGTGTCACAGTATCATGTAAACTGAGTCATGGCCAACATAATACAAACCACCAGCAACTCTCTGAGCAGACATGCTGTTTAAAATGCAGAACACAAAAATACCTCTTTCATAGGCAAAAATCAATAGATAACTTGTCCCCGGTGCATAATGTATATAAAAAAAGACTTCTATTTAAAATCGAAATGCACTAATGTGAATAGTATGTTTGTTCTCTTGGTATCCTTTGTTGAAAGAGAAACAATGCTCTACTGGAAGCTAGGTAAACACATCAGGTGGGCCGATGACAACAGGCATGCAGCCACCAACCAGCAGATAGCTCCCAGTAGTGTATTGCTGCACCTGAGCCTACCTAGGTATGATTTTTACAAAGGATTCCATTAAAACAAAGCAAATTAAATAAACAATGTAAAGAGGAAGTTTTTTTTTTAGTTGCATGCTTTACCTGAATTGTAAAAGAATGGTAATTGTTTTTTTCATAAATGCATGGAATAAAATTCACTGGGGAGCTCTCTTCATTTGGATATTGTGACCAATGCATGTTTCTTAGAGTGTAGTATGCAAAGGTAGATTTACATAACACTAAAAGATCTGTAAAGATGTGTTGTATTAAAAAGAACATTGGCTGTAGTTATTACTGTTACACAAGCTTTGTCTAGACTAGAACAGTCCCAGCTCAGGTCACAGTGTGTCATATGATCAATGACTATTTCCCCTCTTTAACATTTCATTCATGATAGTGAACAAAATGTTTGTATAGGATGAATTTGCTTAATACAAATTGTAAGTCCTGAAGTGTCTACTAACACAGAATATTGAGGAACAATTCTAATTATTTTATAGTAGTATTATTTGGTCAAAATTGTAATTATTTTTTTATAAGGCAACTTGTATTGAATTCTCTTTTTTCATTTCCAGATCCAGATGAATCTACTGTTTATGTACTTGGAGCAGTATTTTATAAAAATTTAGGATTATTTTTACCTACTTTAAGGTAAGTATCAAAGCCCAGGAAATTACAGAATCTATTCATCAAGATTATTTTTTTAAATGTCATTTACTTCAAGGTAATTTTATACATTTACCAAATTCAAGTAATAGTCATAAATTGATCTCATAAAACAAATCTGTGAAACTTTATTTTATGTCTTAAGTATAGCTAAGTCAAAAGAAGAGTTATTTAGCCAATACATTTAAGAATCTAAAGGTAATGTAATGCTTCTTTACACTACACATTATAAGACTTGTTCTACAAATGTTCTAGGAATCATTAAAGTAATAAAACATTTTAAAATAGATAATTATTACAATATCTAATCTGTAGCACTAAAAGTACATTAAAACAGAGGTTTCAGATGCCAAATGTATGGTGCTGTCAATAGACAATGTGAAATATAGGGAACTGGAGAGTTATATATTTCACTTTTAGTTACTTTTATTCAGATAAGTTTGACTATTCTTGGCAAATTGCTCCTTTTTTCACTTTTACTATTTTAGAAGAGCAAAAATATAGTGGCTTTTGATATGGATTTTAGCTTTTGTTTGAGAGTGTGACTTTGGAATCATGAGGCACAAAAAAAACATAATGTAAAGATGTATGTAAAACGCAATAATTATGCTAACAGGATAGAAGAAAACAAAACGTGCATCAGAGCTCTGACATAAAATACCACAACATTAATGGTGCACACAAATATGACTATAGATTTGTATTATTTTTTGGACAAAAATCATCTTATTAAAAAAGCAATGTGTGCAGAAATCTACTACAGGCAATCCAAAGACAATTACAATAAGTATAAATGATGTAGGTATTACGATTTAAAGGGATACTAAACCCAATTTTTGTTCTTTCGTGATTCAGATAGAGCATGAGATTTTAAGCACCTTTCTAATTTACTCCTATTTTCAATTTTTCTTTGTTCTCATGCTATCTTGATTTGAAAAAGCAGTACTGTAAGCTTTAGAGCCAGACCATTTTTTGTTCAGCACATGGGTAGCACTTGCTGATTTGTGGCTAAATGTAGCAAACCAATCAGCAGCTCTACTAAGGTGCTGAACTAAAAAATGGGCCGGCTCCTAACCTTTTATTACTGCTTTTTCAAATCAAGATAACATGAGAACAAAGAAAAATTGATAATAGGAGTAAATTAGAAAGTTGCTTAAAATTGCATGCTCTATCTGAATCATGAAAGAAAAAACGTGGGGTTAGTGTTCCTTTAAGCAGGCATGGGAAAATCTGGAATAAATTGCAAAATGGACTTTAACCTCAAATTGAACTTTCATGGTTTGGATAGAGCATACATTTTAAAACTTTCAAATTTACTTTGAGTATCTACTGTGCATCATGTTCTTTGTACACTTTGTTGAATTAGCAGCAATGCACTACTGGAAACTAGCTGAACACTTCCGATAAGCCAATGACTAAAGGCATTTATATGCATCAGCTACCTCCCAGCTATGCATTGCTGGTCCTAATCCTACCTAGGTATGCTCTTCAAGAATTAATATCAAGAGAACAAAGCAATGTTGCTTTGTAGAAGTTAATTGGAAGTATTTTTTCTTTTTTTTTTTTCTTCTAATTGCATGCTTTATCTGAAGCATGAAAGTTAACATTTTGACTTTACTGTCCCTTTAATAGTGATGAATGTTTGAAAACAGTGGATGGGTTGTTTCATGACTTTTTTGTTTCATGTATTTTTTGTTTATCAAGGCAGGAAAATACAAGACCCCAAAGTACACATTTAGAGAAGAATGTATTTATGGACAAAAGTGGGATGTTTAAAAATAGCTTTCATTTTACTTTAAAGTCCCGTTCTGAAAGAAACAATTACTATTCCCACAGCACATAACTGATAATTTGTCATTCCCCTAACCAAAACTGTTTTGTTTTTTGTATTATAGTCAGATATATGCATAGCTAATCGAAGATGTATTAGGTGATATTCATGCACATTTTAACTAATGATTTTTCTCTTTTTTGAGCATTTTGCAAAAATCACAATCTTGTGCTCATTGATAAAATAATTATAAAAGATACAGTATATATGAACATGTTTAATGACTCAATGCTAGTTAATCTAAAACATATACTCATAATTGCAGGAACAAGTACATTAAAGTATCAAATGTATGTGTCATACAATTAAATACATTTAGGCTAAATCATGTCATTAATCATATAGGTTTTACTGTTTCTGGGATAAGACTGTCTGTTGATAGTCACAATTTTAATAAGAGTACACAAATATTTAAAGAATTGTGTGCTTTAAATAATCCAATGTTAAAATCATTCAAGCAACATAAACCTTCTCATACAAATAAAAGGATGTCTGACTCTAATGTTTTGTTTTCTTTTTTGTTTGTTTTTTCTGCATCAACTGTAGTTTAACTTATTGCAGAGAGAGACTTAAAACAGAGAGAGACAGATATTTATTAACACCAGCAGCTCAGATGTTTAGTTTAACATCTATAAACTTCTATATAAAATGCATACTGTATTACATGATGTAGCCTCCACAATACCCAGAATAGATAACAGGGAGGCAAAATTTAAATACTGGCATCTAATGATCACATTATCCAATAGGCTTTCTTCCCATCATTGACTGGCCTAGCTGCTATAGTAAGTTTCTAATTGCATAGCCCTCATTTTCTGTCTTTAAGATATCGTTAGTACATTTCCATTTGCTGACAAAAAAATCTACCATCACTGCACTCTCCTTTAATCAAAGACAGCTAACCATGATTTATATCTCAATGCTCCCCTTTTTCAAGTATTATCACTCAAATACCAAAGACACTATGGTCCTAATCTTTTTAAGGCCCTGCCACAAATGGGACTTCCACTCATAAAAAAGGACCGCCATTCCAACAGACTACCCACTAAAGAAATCCATCAGTCACTCCACCCACAACAGAATACCTGTAATGCTCGTGGGATAGTCCACTATCAGAACAAAACCCGGCCAGAAGTCTTCTTATCCCGGTGTCAAGCCAGAATGATAGGGAATATCCCAGAGCAGAGAAAGTTTGCAAGATGAGGTAAGCAATACTCACTATTGGCAGGATAGTCTTTGACGACAACAGGCGGGAAATCAGAGGAAGGTGGTTCAAGGGTAAACCACTAGAATGGTCAGGCAGGCAGGGTTTGGCAATAGTAAGGGAGTCCAAAGGTAAACCACTAGAATGGTCAGGCAGGCAGGGTTTGGCAACGGTAAGGCAATCCAAAATTATGCCACTAGAATGGTCAGGCAGGGTTTGGCAAAGATAAGGCAGTCCGGTATATTAGGGGTTAAACAAACAGAGTGGTCAGACAGGCAGAGTTCATCAACAGTGAGGCAATCCAGTACTTTAGGGGTTAAGCAAGCAGAGTATTCAGACAGGCAGAGTTAATCAACAGTGAGGCAATGCAGTACTTTAGGTAGGGGTTAAGCAAGAAGAGTAGTCAGACAGGCAGAGTTCATCAACAATGAGGCAATCCAGTACTTTAGGGGTTAAGCAGGCAAAGTAGTCAGACAGGCAGAGTTCATTAAGAATGAGGCAATCCAGTATACAGTAATAACAATCACACCCAGGAGCACACAAAGTAACACCTATACTTGGGCAGTGAATGTAGAAAAGTGAGCAACTTACATACGCACAGGTTTCTTGCCACGGGAGATCCAGACCGGCTTCAGTGTGAGAGGAGCGTGCAGCGATGACATCACTGCTGCACGCAACAGGAGCCGACACAGCCCTTGACAACGAGCAGGGAAGCAGGCGCCGCTCCACTAGCAACGGCTAGAGTGGTGCAGTGTGTCAATACCCACCTGTAAGGCCAACAAAAGAGAAGCCCTGTCAACAAGTCACTTTTTTAAAATTAGGCCCCAACACTGCCCTGTTGCCTAACCATTTTCTTATTCAACTAAAATATACATAGGTCTTTTTTTTAAAAAAAAAAATCATTATTTCAAAAATGTATATGCATTTAAAAAACTACATTGAAACTGACTTATGAAACGTTGTGTGTGCATGCATGCATTCATCGATGTGTGTGTGTTTTTGAGTTTGAACATGCATGTGTGTATATTAAGATTTATTGTATATTTGTGAGCTTTGTCAACATACCTTTTTTGTTTGTTTGTTTAACTTATCATCTTCCTATAACATCGATTTTCAACTAACGTAATACAATGGTTTGAAATGAAACACTACAAACTGAGAAATATTAACATTAAATATTTAGGGCCAGATTATGAGTGGAGCAATAATAATTATGCAAATCAATAAGGGGTATATTGCGTGTGTTTGCTCTCATCTGTTTTTCTGCTCATTTGACAAGTTGAAAGTAAATGCACTAGCTTGAGCGCAATCAAGATTTACACTATAATAATTACCACATCCTCATATCATTGGGTGTTGCAAAACACATCAAAAATACATTGTATAGTACAGTTACACTCATAATAACACCATCTAATAAAAATTATAAAAAAAAAAAACATTTTGCACAAAAAAGTTATAAGTGCTCAAAGATATGAGGTCTCAGGTGTTAGAAAAAAAAGGCAGGCAAAAGGCTTTAACATAGACATAGATACATATACTGTACATGTCTAAATATGTATATGTATTATATATGTGTGTACATATGCATTTATATATTTATATGTGTATATATGTATGTACTGTACAGGCATTTATACACATATAAACACATAAATACATATGTACACACACACACATACACACATTGTTAACACATTAGTGGATCTTTTACTTTGGGAATTTAAAAGAACCAATCAGGCTGTTATCAGCGTCTGGTCCAAAAGCCAGCATCTGTCATGGTATGGGGGTGTGTCAGTGCCCATAGTATGGGTAACTTGCACATCTGTGGGGGCACCATTAATGCAGAAAGATATGTATACATTTTGGAGCAACATATGCTGCCATCTAGATGTTGTCTTTTACAGGGACATCCCTGTATTTTCCAGCAGGACAACACCAAACCACATTCTTCCCGGATTACAAGCACATGGTTGCGTAAGCAGAGAGTGTGGGTGCTATCATGGCCTGCCTGCAGTCCTGACCTGTTTCTCGATTGAGAACGTGTGGCATCGTGAAGTGCAAAATAGTGGAGAAATTTCTGATGTTGGGACTGTATATATGAGCTACATGTCCTTATTATCATTATCCCTTCTATCTTGTTATATTGGTTGCTTTGCTGCCATGTTTGAGGCTATAAATCTAAAATAAGGTTACCACCCTTATATATTTTCCCAGCCATTATATATATTCATTTGCATCTATATTTGGGCTGATGTATGTTATAACCGCCCGATGGCCAAATTTACTATATATGAACACGATGTGATGCCCCAGCTGTACAGCTTATAATTTGTACAGCCCTACAATATCCCACATATTCCTTTCATTTTATATTCCTCTCACTATATGCATCTATCTGTTCGCATATCGATTGAAGTAATATTCATGCCAACTGTCAGTTGGTCCAAGTTACCCATATATCATATTGGTGTCACACTCTAATTTTTTCCATCCATATTTGCAGCATTCCATTTGTTTCTTATTTAGAAAATGTCATTCCAACCACACGTACTGATACATAGTCCAATTATTATTTTAATTATTATTATTATTATTTTAATTGTAATGAGCATATTCAGCATGAATTTATGCTGTTTTGCACATTAAGAAAATCTTCGTTCTGTCCAGTTGGTATTTTGTTTTAAACCTAACACAGGTAATGGCACTTATGGGTAATTTACATTGTATACAATTACCTTGGTTACTGTCACCATGCCAACTCGATGCACAAACACTATACAATATTTATTTAACACAATTTTAGGTATTTGTGGCAATGTTCCACATGTTTGTCTATATGAAGTTCTCTACACTAGTATGTCACATAAGAATGTTCAAACATGTAGATTGAATAAGTTTATGAATAAGTTTACGATTGTATATTGGGACCGAAAACCGGAAGTGATGTAATGAAACTTCCGGTTTCGGACAGCACTGTGGAACGCAAGATGCGTTCCAAGCTCGAAATATTGGCGCACTTTTTTGGAGAGGCACTAAGGTTGGTGTGATTTAATTTGTATGTAACACTATAAATGAGTTGTATTTTGTCTGTTATATATGCTGATGAAGGGGTTGTGAACCCCGAAAACGTTCCATTAAATAGTTTTTTTGAAGAAGTCCTGAGAGTGCATTCTCTTGTTTCTTATTTGATGCTGTATCATTGCACCCAGGCGAGTTGTCTATCGGTGGGCTGAACTGGAAATTGTTTACTATATATATATATATATATATATATATATATATATATATATATATATATATATATATATATATATATATATATATATATACACTAGTCCTAAAAGCCTGTGTACACGGGCCATTTTTTGCAGTACAGCGGTCCCACCCCTTGCTCTCTCTCTATCCCCCCTCTCATTTGCTCTCTCTCCTCTCATTTGCTCTCTCTCTCTCTCCTCTCATTTGCTGTCTCTCTCCCTTTTTTTTGCTCTCTCTCCCTCCTCTCTTTTGTGCTCTCCCCCTCTTTTTTGCTGTCTCTCTCCCTCTCTTTATCCCCCCTCTTCTGCTCTAGTCTCTCTATCACCCCTCTTTAGAGCTCTCCTGTCTTTGCAGTCAGCCCCGGCACCTGGTCCCGTCTGGCCCCGCCTGCATCAAGCCCGGCCCCGCCTATGCCACGTCCGGGCCCGTCCACGCTGAGCCCGGCCATGCCCACGTCACACACTCCCAGCCACGCACACTCCACCACGCCAGATCAGTTGGAAGGACAGGTGTGTTTGTCCTCGAGCGCAGTCTCTACTGTGCATGACAGCTATGGACAAACACACTTGGCCTTTTATTATATATATATATAAATATAGATAGATAGATAGATAGATAGATAGATAGATAGATAGATAGATAGATAGATAGATAGATATTGTACCAAAATAGCATGAAATATGTGTATAGAAAAATGAATTTATGAATACATAGAACATATTATTCTATGTTGAGAACATTGGCATGTGAAATATTCATATTTTCCTGTTGGGTTAGTGCATTTAAGAATATGGGATTAGGTTTGCGAGAGTAGGGTTTTTTTCTTTTTTTTTTGCTCCATTGACATCTATGGGGGAATAGGTAATCGCATGCGCAATATTCTAAGTTAGGCTGTTTGCTCTCAATGAGTTAGCGCGCAAGAAAAAAAGTTTACTTTCAATGCATAATACAAGCGCATCCTGACGCAAGCAAAAAGCTTAATCTTAGCACAGTTAATGCTTGAGCGGGACTGTTAAATAGCGCTCCACTCGTAATCTGGCCCTTAATTAAGTGTGGCACGCTCAGGTGAGGGTAGTGCTAACCCCAGCATTCTATCCACATCATTCAAAGCTGGACTAAATATAACAGATGATGTTTGATTCTATGGCCCCTATGTATCAAGGGCTGGCGGACCTGATCTGACACTGCGGATCAGGTCCGCCAGACCTCGCTGAATACGGCGAGCAATACGCTCGCCGTATTCAGCATTGCACCAGCAGCTCACAAGAGCTGCTGGTGCAATGCCACCCCCTGCAGACTCGCGGCCGCCAGCAGGGGGGTGTCAATCAACCCGATCGTACTCGATCGGGTTGATTTTTGGCGATGTGTGTCCGCCTGCTCAGAGCAGGCAGACAGGGTTATGGAGCAGCGGTCTTTGTGACCGCTGCTTCATAACTGCTGTTTCTGGTGAGACTGCAGGCTCGCCAAAAACACGGGGCATCAGGCTCCATACGGAGCTTGATATATATGCCCCTATGGATTTAGATTGTTAGAACTAAAAAAAATATATTTTTTCCTCAAAAGGGCCACTATCTTGCCTGCAAAATACATTAAGTGAGATTTCGAGTGAAGAACATTTACAATTTACATAAGCTATCAATTCAATCAGTGTTCCATTCCTTTGCTCTCAAAAGTCACAGCTGAGTTTGGCTGCATGACCTGCCATTATGAGCCTATGGAGAAGAAGAATGTTTCAATTCACACTGGTAAAATATTAATTTCACTTCAAACCAGTCCAGTAAAAACTAGCTAAAATTAATACTGTAACAAAAGTATTTTGCAGAGCCATTAGCCTCTAATATAGATGACATAATGCAAATTGCAAAGTTAATTCAAATATTTAGAAAGACATTGAATTTTAAAGAAAAGATACATTCAGATTTTAATTAAAATAGACCATTCCTTCATTGGTAACCCCCAAAATACGTGTGTGCTTTTTAATGTAAAATGCTAAATCTGTTTAAAATAAATGTCAATTCAATAGCAGAATAATTTAATTGTGATTCATTGCCCATAAAATGTAAAAATTGGATGAGTCTGAATGTAAATTGTTTTGCCAATGTCAATTAGAAACCAAGTTATTTCTATTTCACTTTTTAGGCATGGCAGATAATAAAATGCAGTTATATAATTTATCAATGGCAAAAAATAGGATATCTCAAATCTGTAAGTTCTCCCTTAAAGGAAATGTTCAGCTTCACTACTTTCAAGCAGAGCTTGAACAGGAATACATTTTATTAAACAGGGCCTTCCCAGTTAACAAGAGGTTACAATTTCTGATTAAAAATGCTGTGGCATTGTACAGAAAAATTACAAAAGCTTGTGTCATGCGTGTCTGAATCTGTTTGCAAACACTAGTTAAATTTTATTAACCCCTAATCTGCCGTCCCTAACATTGCCGACACCTACCTACAATTATTAACCTCTAATCTGCCGCCCCAACATCGCTGCCACTATAATAAAGTTATTAACCCCCTAAATCTAAGTCTAACCCCCTAACTTAAATATAATTTAAATACATCTAAATAAATATTCCTATCATTAAATAAATGATTCATTTTTTAAACTATATACGTACCTACAAAATAAACCCTAAGCTAGCTACAATATAACAAATATTTACATTGTAGCTAGCTTAGGGCTTATTTTTATTTTACAGGCAAGTTTGTATTTATTTTAACTAGGTACAATAGTTATTAAATAGTTATTAACTATTTAATAACTTCCTAGTTAAAATAAATACAAATTTACCTGTAAAATAAAACCTAACCTAAGCTACAATTACACCTAACACTACACTATAATTAAATAAATTACCTAAATTAACTACAATTAATTACAATTAAATTAAATAAACTAAATTACTAAAAAAAAAAACACTAAATTACAGAAAATAATAAAATAATTACAATTTGTTTAAACTAATTACACCTAATCTAATCCCCCTAATAAAATAAAAAAGCCCCCCAAAATAAAAAAAAATCCATACCCTACACTAAATTACAAATAGCCATTAAAGGGCTTTTTGTGGGGCATTACCCCAAAGTAATCAGCTCTTTTACCTGTAAAAAAAAATACAATATCCCCCCAACATTACAACCCACCACCCACACACCCAACCCTACTCTAAAACCCACCCAATTCCCCTTTAATAAAACCTAACACAACCCCCTTGAAGATCACATTACCTTGAGACATCTTCACCCAACCGGGCAGAAGTGGTCTTCCAGATGGTCCGAAGTCTTCATCCTATCCGGGCAGAAGAGGTCCTCCAGATGGCCAGAAGTCTTCATCCAGGCGGCGTCTTCTATCTTCATCCATCCGGAGCGGAGCAGGTCCATCTTCAAGACATCCGACGTGGAGCATCCTCTTCGTTCGATGGCTTCTGGAACAATGACGGGTCCTTTAAATGAAGTCATCCAAGATGGCGTCCCTTCAATTCCAATTGGCTGATAGACTTCTATCAGCTAATCAGAATTAAGGTAGAAAAAATACTATTGGCTAATCCAATCAGCCAATGGGATTGAGCTTGCATTCTATTGGCTGTTCCCATCATCCAATAGTATGCGAGCTCAATCCTATTGGCTGTTCTAATCAGCCAATAGGATTAAACTTAAATCCTATTGGCTGATTGGATCAGCCAAAAGGATTTTTTCTACCTTAATTCCGATTGGCTGATAGAATTCTATCAGCCAATCGGAATTTAAGGGACGCCATCTTGGATGACGTCATTTAAAGGACCCGTCATTGTTCCAGTCGCCGTCGAACGAAGAGGATGCTCCTCGTCGGATGTCTTGAAGATGGACCCGCTCTGTGCCGGATGGATGAAGATAGAAGATGCCGCCTGGATGAAGATTTCTGACCGTCTGGAGGACCACTCACTTCTGCCGGTTGGGTGGAGACGTCTCAAGGTAGGGTGATCTTCAAGGGGGTAGTATTAGGTTTTATTAAGGGGGGATTGGGTGGGTTTTAAAGTAGGGTTGGGTTTGTGGGTGGTGGGTTTTAATGTTGGGGGGTATTGTACTTTTTTTACTGGTAAAAGAGCTGATTACTTTGGGGCAATGCCCCGCAAAAAGCCCTTTTTAGGGCTATTTGTAATTTAGTATAGGGTAGGGTTTTTATTTTGGGGGGCTTTTTTATTTTATTAGGGGGATTAGATTAGGTGTAATTAGTTTTAAAAAAATGTAATTATTTTATTATTTTCTGTAATTTAGTGTTTTGTTTTTTTTCAAACTTTTAGTTTATTTAATTTAATTGTAATTAATTGTAGTTAATTTAGGTAATTTATTTAATTATAGTGTAGTGTTAGGTGTAATTGTAACATAGGTTAGGTTTTATTTTACAGGTGTATTTGTATTTATTTTAACTAGGAACTTATTAAATAGTTAATAACTATTTAATAACTATTGTACCTAGTTAAAATAAATACAAAGTTGCCTGTAAAATAAAAATAAATCCTAAGCTAGCTACAATGTAACTATTAGTTATATTGTAGCTAGCTTAGGGTTCATTTTATAGGTAAGTATTTAGTTTATAAAAGGAATAATTTATTTAATGATAGGAATATTTATTTAGATGTATTTAAGTTATATTTAAGCTAGGGGGTGTTAGGGTTAGACTTAGATTTAGGGGTTAATAACTTTATTATAGTGGCGGCGACATTGGGGGCGGCAGATTAGGGGTTAATAATTGTAGGTAGGTGTTGTCACATTGGGGGTGGCAGATTAGGGGTTAATAAATATAATGTAGGGTTTGGCGATGTTGGGGGCAGCAGATTAGGGGTTCATAAGTATAATGTAGGTGGCAGCGGTGTCCAGAGCAGCAGATTAGGGGTTAATAATATAAAGCAGGTGTTGGCGATGTCGGGGGCGGCGGATTAGGCATTAATAAGTGTAAGATTTGGGGTGTTTAGATTCGGGGTTCATGTTAGGGTGTTAGGTTTAGACATAAATGTGTTTCCCCATAGGAATCAATGGGGCTGCATTAGAAGCAGAATGCTGCTTTTTTGCAGGTGTTAGGTTTTTTTTCAGCCAGCTCTGCCCCATTGATTCCTATGGAGAAATCGCTGGTATTGAGGTGAGATGTGGAGCTAAATTCTGCTCTACGCTCACTTTTTTGCGGCTAAAGCCAGGTTTCTAAAGACCCGTAATACCAGCATTACTGTAGGTGAGCGGTAAGGAAAAACTGTGCGTTAGCACTGCACACCATTACTGACAATATAGCCGATAGTTTTCAATGGGATTGATCACAATCTATTGGCTATTTGCTCCTAAAAAACAACTTTTTGGTTTTCAACCAATTTGGTCAGCGTGTATTTTGAGTGCTCACAATCCAAAATGGATTCATGTTAAAACCCTGTTTTCAACAGGAAAGTTTCCGTAAACATGTTTTTGTGTGTTAAATACTTATCAGGAAAAAAATTGTGAATCTACCTGAAACTGACTTATACAATGGCCCTATCACACCTATTACGGTTACAGTAACGTTCTTTTAAATGATCTCCTTTATTCAGTGTGTAAGGGTAATGCTCATTTACATGTGTGAAATTAACCTATTCAACTCCATACTAATCGCTACTAAATAATATAAATGCCATTTATACATACCTAAATATGTATAGCTTAGAGGAGAGAAGGGAAAGAGGTGATATGATAGCAATTTCCAAGTAGATTAAAGGGCTTAGGCTATGGGTATTCTACATAAAATGGAAGATTCAAGAACAAGGGGTCATGATCTCAAGCTGAAGGGTAGTCGATTCAGGAGTAATTTGAGAAAGCACTTCTTTACAGAAAGAGCAATTGATTTATGGAATAAATTTCCTCAAGAGGTAGTAATGACAAACACTGTGGGGGTCTTTAAAATGCCTGGGACAAGCATAAGGCTATCCTACAAACTAGATAAGTTTATACTGTTAGGTAATATCGGACAGACTTGCTGGGCCTATGGCTCTTATCTGCCGTCAATATCTATCGCCTAGATTACGAGTTGTGCGGTAACAGGGGTGCGGTGCTAACTTGCAGTTTATTCTCACCGCTCACTTACCTGCAGCGCTGGTTATACAGGTTTTTATCAACCCAGAGTTAACAGGCAAGAAGTGATCGTAGAGCAAAATTGTTCTCCACACTGCACTCCAATACCAGCACTGCTTAAGTGAGCGGTGAGCTGGTTATACGTGCTCGTGCACAACTTCCCCATAGACATCAATGGGGAGAGCCAGCTGAGAAAAAGTCTAACACCTTAAAAAAAGCTGCATAAAACTCAGTAACGCAGCCCCATTGATTCCTATGGTGAAACACATTTTATGTTTACACCTAACACCCTAACATGAACCCCGAGTCTAAACACCCTGAATATTACACTTATTAACCCCTAATCTGCCACCCCCAACATCGCCGACACCTACATTAAATTTATTAACCCCTAATCTGCTGCCCACAACATCGCCGACACCTACATAATGTTATTAACCCCTAATCTGCTGCCCCAACGTAGCCGCCACTATACTAAATTTATTAACCCCTAAACCTAAGTCTAACCCTAACCCTAACACCCCCTAACTGAAATATAATTAAAATAAATCTAAATAAAACCTACAATCATTACCTAAATTATTCCTATTTAAAATGAAATACTTACCTGTAAAATAAACCCTAAGCTAGCTACAATATAACTAATAGTTACATTGTATCTAGTTTAGGGTTTATTTTTATTTTACAGGCAAGTTTGTATTTAATTTAACTAGGTAGAATAGTTACTAAATAGTTATTAACTATTTAATAACTACCTAGCTAAAATAAATACAAATGTACCTGTAAAATAAAACCTAACCTAAGTTACACTAACACCTAACACTACACTACAATTAAATAACTTACCAAAATTAAATACAATTAAATAAATGAAATACAATTAGCTAAATTACAAAAAACAAACACTAAATTACAGAAAATAAAAAACAAATAACAAGATATTTAAACTGATTACACCTAATCTAAGAGCCCTATCAAAATAAGAAAAAAAAAAAAACAAAATAAAAAAAAAACCATAGCCTAAACTAATCAATAGCCCTTAAAAGGGCCTTTTGTGGGGCATTGCCCCCAAAAAATCAGCTCTTTTACCTGTAAAAAAAAATACAAACAACCCCGACAAAAAAAACCCACCACCCACACAACCAAACCCCCAAATAAAATCCTAACTAAAAAAATCTAAGCTCCCCATTTCCCTGAAAAGGACATTTTGATGGGCATTACCCTTAAAAGGGCATTTAACTCTATTGCTGCCCAAAGCCCTAACCTAAAAAAAACCCCACCCAATACACACTTAAAAAATCCTAACACTAACTCCCGAAGATTCACTTACCGGGAGAAGTCTTCATCCAAGCGGCAAGATGTCCTCAACGAAGCTGCTAGAAGTTGTCCTCCAGATGGGAAGAAGTGGTCCTCAAGACGGGCAGAAGTCTTCATCCAGACAGCATCTTCTATCTTCATCCATCCAGCGCGGAGCATCCTCTTCCAATGACATCTTCTTGCTGAATGTAGGTACCTTTAAATGACGTCATCCAAGATGGTGTCCCTTAGATTCCGATTGGCTGATAGAATTCTATCAGCCAATCAGAATTAAGGTTGAAAAAATCCTATTGACGGATGCAATCAGCCAATAGGATTGACCTTGCATTCTATTGGCTGTTCCAATGAGCCAATAGAATGTAAGCACAATCCTATTGGTTGATTGGATCAGCCAATAGGATTGAAGTTCAATCCTGTTGGCTGATTGCATCAGCAAATAGGATTTTTTCAACCTTAATTCCGATTGCCTGATAGAATTCTATCAGCCAATCGGAATATAAGGGACGCCATCTTGGATTACGTCATTTAAAGTTACCTTCATTCAGCAAGAAGCCGTCGTTGGAAGAGGATGCTCCGCGCCGGATGTCTTGAAGATGGAGCCGCTCCGCGTCGTATGGATGAAGATAGAAGATGCCGTCTGGATGACCACTTCTGCCCGTCTGGAGGACCACTTCTGCCAGCTTCATTGAGGACATCTTGTCGCTTAGATGAAGACTTCTCCCAGTAAGTGAATCTTCGGGAGTTAATGTTAGGATTTTTTAAGGGTGTATTGGGTGGGGGTTTTTTTAGGTTAGGGCTTTGGGCAGCAATAGAGTTAAATGCCCTTTTAAGGGTAATGCCCATCAAAATGCCCTTTTCAGGGAAATGGGGAGCTTAGGTTTTTTAGTTAGGATTTTATTTGGGGGTTTGGTTGTGTGGGTGGTGGTTTTTTTTGTCGGGGGTTGTTTGTATTTTTTTTCTACAGGTAAAGGTTTCTTTGGGGCAATGCCCCACAAAAGGCCCTTTTAAGGGCTATTGATAGTTTAGTTTAGTCTAGGGTTTTTTTTTACTTTTTTTTTTACAGGTAAAAGAGCTGATTTTTTGGGGGCAATGCCCCGCAAAAGGCCCTTTTAAGGGCTATTAATTAGTTTAGGCTAGGGTTTTTTTTTTATTTTGTTTTTTTTATTTCTTATTTTGATAGGGCTCTTAGATTAGGTGTAATCAGTTTAAATATTTAAGGGTGTATTGAGTGGGTTTTTTTTTTTTTAGGTTAGGGCTTTGGGCGCAATAGAGCTAAATGCCCTTTTAAGTGCAATGCCCATCAAAATGCCCTTTTCAGGGCAATGGGGAGCTTAGGTTTTTTTTTAGTTAGGGTTTTATTTGGGGGGTTGGTTGTGTGGCTGGTGGGTTTTAATGTTGGGGGGCTGTTTGTATTTTTTTTCTACAGGTAAAGGTTTCTTTGGGGCAATGCCCCACAAAAGGCCCTTTTAAGGGCTATTGATAGTTTAGTTTAGGCTAGGGTTTTTTTTTACTTGGGGGGGGGGGCTTTTTTATTTTGATAGGGCTCTTAGATTAGGTATAATTCGTTTAAATATCTTGCAATTTGTTGGGTTTTTTTCTGTAATTTAGTTGTGTTTTTTTTTTGTAATTTAGCTAATTGTATTTAATTTATTTAATTGTATTTAATTTAGGTAAGTTATTTAATTGTAGTGTAGTGTTAGGTGTTAGTGTAACTTATGTTAGGTTCTATTTTACAGGTCAATTTGAATTTATTTTAGCTAGGTAGTTATTAAATAGTTAATAACTATTTAGTGACTATTCTACCTAGTTAAAATAAATACAAACTTGCCTGTAAAATAAAAATAAACCCTAAGCTAGATACAATGTAACTATTAGTTATATTGTAGCTAGCTTAGGGTTTATTTTACAGGTAAGCATTTAGTTTTAAATAGGAATAATTTAGGTAATGATAGTAAGTTTTATTTAGATTTATTTTGATTATATTTAAGTTAGGGGGTGTTAGGGTTAGGGTTAGACTTAGGGTTAGGGGTTAATAACTTTAGTATAGTGGCAGCGACGTTGGGGACGGCAGATTAGGGGTTAATAAATGTAGGTAGGTGGCAGCGATGTTAGGGATGGCAGATTAGGGGGTTAATAATATTTAACTAATGTTTGCAAGGCGGGAGTGCGTCTGTTTAGTGGGTTAATATGTTTTTAATAGTGGCAGCGATGTCCGGAGCAGCAGATTAGGGGTTAAAAATTGTATTATAGTGTTTGCAATGTGGGAGGGCCTCAGTTTAGGGGTTAATAAAACTAATAACTAGTGACTTTAAAATGCTTTAGGAATCTTGGTGGTAGAGGGTGTACCGCTCACTTTTTGGCCTTCCAGGACAAACTTGTAATACTGGCGCTATGCAATTCCCATAGAAAAAAGACTATACGCAATTTACGTAAGTTGATTTGCGGTAAGGCGAAAAAAGTGTGCGGTACACCTATAACTGCAAGACTCGTAATACCAGCGGGCGTAAAAAAGCAGCGTTCGGACCTGATAACGCTGCTTTTTTTCTTTACCGCAAAACTCATAATCTAGTCGTATGTTTCTATTTATATAGGATATTGGGCACGTTTGCTCAATGACTTCATGAGCGCATAATCCAAACACATTCACAACAGTGCATTTTATAGTTCTTACACCAACATTAATCAATTTATAAATGAGTTTACACCTTTGTTAAGGGAGTTAAAAAATGTAGGAGCAAGAACTGTAAAACAGTCATTAACATGTTTAGAATTTGCTCTCACAAAGGCATGATCTCACGCAAAAGCCCATTTACCAAGAAGAATTTCCCTTTTAAAAAAACGTTCACTGATCATTCTTCCTTTATCATATGAAGACAGAAAGCTGATACAAATAAAATTAATAAGACAAATCAATTTAAATAAAATGCCCTAAGACTGCATGCTGTCTGCCAGTACTTAAGCAGATGGTGACCAGAACCTCCACTAGAAATGTTTTGGTCCCGTACTAAACCAGTTGTCGGACCCCTATATACCATACCACATCATACACACTCACACAGTGCCATACACACATCATGACACGTACATACTGTTAGAAGGATACCATAGGATAGTGGATTTGGATCTATGGGGCATATTTATCAAGCTCCGTAAGACCGCTGCTCCATAACCTGTCCGCCTGCTCTGAGGTGGCGGACAGAAATTGACAGAAATCAACCCAATCGAATACGATTGGGTTGACTGACACCCCCTGCTAGCGGCTGACTGGCCACGAATCTGCAGGGGGCACTATTGCACCAGCAGTTCACAAGAACTGCTGGTGCAATGATAAATGCAGAGAGCGTATGCAGCGGACATGATTCGCTATATTTTTTATGCTTTTATATGCTATTGTCATTGACACTAGTGTCTTTATTTGTTGTTTTAAGGATATGTTTTAATGTTTATTACATTTGTTTGGACATTCATATATTGCTCATACATATATATATATAGCCCAGTATTACCAGACTGCCGTAGGCACCAACTTCATTTTTTCTGTTTACAATTGTCCTGTCCTATTATATAAAAGGCCAAGTGTGTTTGTCCGAAGCTGTCATGCGCAGTAGAGACAGCACGAGACAACACACCTGGCCTTACCTGACAATCCATGCTGTTTGTGGCAAAAGTGGGAGTGGCCGGTGGGGGCATGGGCGGGGCACAGTCGGCACGACAGAGAGGGGAGAGTAATAGAAAGAGAGGGGGAGAGACAAAAAGAGATAGGAAAGAGCTAAAGAGAGGGGAAAGAGCTAAAGAGAGGGGAAAGAGCAGAAGAAAGGGGAAACAGCAGAAGAAAGGGGAAAGTGCAGAAGAGTGGGGGGAGAGAGAGCAAAAGAGAGGGGTGAGAGACAGAGCAAAAGAGAGGGGGGGAGAGAGGGGGAGAGATAGAGCAAAAGAGAGGGGTGAGAGAGAGAGCAAAAGAGAGGGGGGAGAGAGGGGGGAGAGAGAGAGCAAAAGAGAGGGGGGAGAGAGAGAGCTAAAGAGAGGGATGGAGAGAAAGAGCACAAGAGAGGGATGGAGAGAGAGAGCAAAAACAGCCAGACACATCCACACACAATCAAACACACATAGCCAGACACATGTACGCACACAGTCAGATATCCAAACACACACATAGTCAGACATACATGTACACACACATAGCCAGACACATGCACACACACAGTCAGATATCCACACACACACACACACACACATAGTCAGACATCCACCCACAATCAAACACACACATATAGTCATACATTCACACACACAGTGATATGTGATGTTGTTTTAAGTTATATGTTTTAATGGTTATTACATTTGTTTGGACATTCATATATTGCTCCTCTTTGCATTTTGTATCTTTTTTTTTTTTTTTTAACATCATTTTTATTGTTTTATACATAGTCAGCTACAGTCACAATTAACACCACACAGGGTGTATAAATGCACAAAAAATAAAAAAGAGAAGAAAAAAAAAAAAAAAAAAGACAATAAGGGGAAAAAGAAACTTATAACCCCGGCTCCAGCGGCTGAGGTTATAAACACAATATACATTGTCTTTAACGCAATTAAATATGACTAGAGTTCAACTAAAATATATTAGGCACAGAATCTCTGTAATCCAGTCTCTCAAACTTTTTTACTTCTTGTATGATCAGGTCTATGAAACCAAAAAAAAATATTGTGTTATATTGCACAGTTATTCTCGTAACTGGTCGGCTGAGCCCCGGCCGACCAGAACAGCACCGTAGCTAATTCATCAAAACACAAAATTTAAAACAACTAGACAAAACAAAACAAAACAAAACAGGACCAAACAAGATACGAAAAGAGAGAAGGGGAAAAAGAAAAAAAAAAAAAAACTAAAAAAAGACTTTCCTCTTCCGAGCCTTACCTCTCATCTCCAATACCCTCAATTAGGGAGTTCACCTCTAAGACATGCTTCCAAAACAGGAACAGAGTTTCTAAACGGGAATATATATTGTTTCTGTATATCTGTTGGTAAGCTTTGTAAAAAATTAATCCATTTATTAAGAAATCTTTTAATCTCCTGTTCTGAATCGATTGATGTATCATACTGTTCAAAAGTTAATTTTAGATGTAAATTGTTTAGAAATTGCACAAAACTTGGAGAACTCTTCGATTTCCAGGACGCAAAGATGGTGTTCCTGGCACACAAAACTGTAAAATTTATCAATATTTTATTCAGATTAGATACCAAGGGTGTCCTTTCAAGTAGCAAAATGATGTCATCTAATTTAAGATTAATCTTTTGCCTGAATATTTTTGAAAGCCAAAATGAAATTTTGGCCCAGAAGGAAGCAACCTTTGGGCAGCTCCAAATACAATGGATCAAGTTAGCCTTCGGGAAATTACATCTCCAGCAAGCATAACACTGATTTGTATTCCAGAGATTCAATGCGTGGGGCGTTACATATGTACGATTAATCAATTTTAGTTGCGACTCTCTCCAAGCTAAGCTTGCCAAGCCCTCAAAAGACTTTTGCTTATTGCATCAGTATCAATCCCTGGTATATCAAGTGACCATCTTTGTGCCAAGCAAGTAAGATGCTTCTCTCCTTCTTTTTGTATTAGCAGCTTATACCAGGTAGGAGATGGAATGCACACCAGCACGGAAGAGGGCGATCCCTGTATACAGACCCTCCCAACTCATATTATCAAAACTAGATTTCTTAGAATTCAAGTAGTGTCTCACTTGTAGATATCCAAAGAAATCTTTGTTATCGACTTGAAAATTAGTTTTAATACTTTCAAATGAGTGGAGATTTCCAGACTCTCGGTTAATACATTGATCGAAATAGGACAGGCCCCTAACCTGCCAGTTTTTAAAGATCTTGTTTATCCCCTCTGTAAATTCAGGATTGCCTATAATAGGTAGATATTTAGAGTAGCTATAATCAGTTTTTATAAGCTTACAAATCTTATGCCATGCGATAATAGGGTTTTTGAAAGTGCACATCCTTTTCAATATAGTAGGTAGTTTAGGTGTATTTAAATGTATAAGAGCTTTTAAAGAGAAAGGCCAAAAAAGGTCCTGTTCTAACTCTTTTATTTGAAAATGTCCTACATCCACTAGCCAATCTGGAATAATTTTAACCAAGCAAGCCCAGTTATATTTTTGGAGACAGGGAAAGCCAAATCCCGCCGAATCTCTCTCAAGAACGAGTTTATTTACAGATAGTTTGACTTTATCTTTCCCCCACAAAAAAAGCCTAAAAGCTTTATTCATTCTTTTGAGATCAGAAGATTTAATAAACAAAGGCATGTTCTGCATTATATATAGGAATTTAGGGAGAATAGTCATTTTAACTAGGTTTATTTTGCCTGCTAGTGTAAGCGGGAAATTAATCCATCTTGATAAGTCATTTTCCGATTTATTGATTAATCCTACAAAGTTTTCCTCGTACCATTTTTCTGGAGATCTATTAACATTAATCCCTAAATACCTCAAACTTTCCACTTCCTTAAATAAGCATTCACCTTTGTAGTTACCTGATTTTTGGACCCATAGTATTTCAGATTTTTGTAGGTTTACCTTATAACCTGAGAAAGTACTAAAACTATCAAGAATTTTCAAAAGTTTTGGAATATTTTCGTCTGCTTTACTGATAAACACCAATAAGTCATCCGCATAAAGGGATATTCTAAGCTCTTTGGAGCCTACTTTAATGCCTTGCATGTTATTCCTCAGCACTGATGCCAATGGTTCTATACATAGATTAAACAACAGTGGAGATAACGGACATCCTTGTCTCGTCCCTCTGTTCAATTTGAAACTTTCAGAGAGTAAACCATTTACCACCAGTGCCGAAAATGGATTATCGTATAATTTATAAATAAATTTGAGAAAATTACCTATTAGGCCAAAACGAGCTAGAGAACTAAAAAGGTGCTGCCATTCTATTGCGTCGAAAGCTTTTTCGGCATCTATGGCGATCACTGCCTTATCATCGCCTAAAAATGTGTTATCTTTAGCTTGAGCATTATAATAGTCCACAGTTAGGAGCAGTTTCCTTAAATTGGTAAAAGAGGACCTGCCCTTCATAAAACCTGTTTGGTCGCTATGTATTAAGGTCGGTAATAACTTCTGAAGTCTTGTTGTTATTATTGCTGTCAGTATCTTATAGTCAGAATTAAGCAGTGAGATTGGGCGATAAGCATCTAGAGATTCAGGGTCTTTACCTTTTTTGGGAATTAAAATGATTGTTGACTTAGTAAATTCTTTAGATGGACTTGCCCCTTTAATGTAAAAATAATTAAATAAATCAACCAGATGTGTTATAATATTATTATAAAGAATTTTATAATATTCATTCGGGAGTGCGTCAGGCCCTGCTGCTTTGTTGCACGCTAAATGATTAATTATTTTCTCAACTTCCTCCTGCAAAATTGGACTGTTTAGTTCTGTTAGCTCTTCCTCTCTTAGATTTGGTAGGTTACATAACTCCCAGAACTTTTTCTTATTATCCTCATTGCTTACGGAGGATGAGAAGATTTGCTTATAATGTTTTAGGAATTCAGTGCTAATATCATTAAGTTGGGTTAATCTTTTCTTATCACTTTTAATTGCAAAGATAGTTCTTGAGCCCTTAGTTGCTTTTACCAAATTAGAGAGGCATTTGCCCATTTTCCCCCCATATCTGTAGTATTTTGCCGATGTTTTAACAATTTCTGATGCAGCATTCTGCTGTAAAAAGATTTCCCTTTCCCTCTTTGCTTGCTGGTATGCACTCCAGCCTCCACTTGACAAATCCCTTAAATAGGTATTATATGCGTTAGCTAATTGATTAGTAAGTTGTGTATTGCGCTCATTATTCTTTTTTTTAAAGTATGCCTTCATTTCTCCCCGCAATACCGCTTTAGAGGCTTGCCATAAAATTTCAGGATTTTGTACTGAATTTTTATTAATCTGGATATATTGTTTCCATTTTTCATTTAGCCAGTTTTTGAATTTAGAATTGTTGATAAGATATTTTGGAAAGCTGAATGAGAGAAAAGATCTTTTTACCAGGTTAGTTTGCAGTTGTAATGTGATAGGGGCATGGTCTGACAAAATGATTGCAGAAATGACAGCCCTTGGTATCCTACCTGCTATTTTTTTATCTATTAAGAAGTAATCAATACGTGAAAAAGTTTTGTGGGTTTTAGATTCACATGTATATTCTTTTAGATCGGGATATTGCAATCTCCAGATGTCCACCAAGCTTAGCGTTTTTTTAAATTTTTTTAATATCTTTGTCTCAGCCTTATAACTTTTATTATTTTTTTTTGTTTCATACTATTAGTTCTATGTAAGCGATCCAGGGGGTATTGCGTAATTAAGTTTAGATCACCTGCGATAATCAGACCATCATCTAAATAATTTGTTAGCTTTTTTGTTAGATTCTTCCAGAATTCTTTGTCTCCATTATTTGGAGCGTAAATATTACAGAGCGTGTATTTATGGTTAGCTATAATTACCTGAACTATAATCATTCTACCCTCTTCATCTATATGCTTGTGTAGTATTTTGTAGTCTAAATTTTTATGAAACAGTATTGCTACTCCCCTCTTCCTTCTAGTGCCTGAGGAGGCCACTACTTCACCGACCCAACCTGATTTAAGTTTAATGGCTTCATTGGTTAAGAGATATGTTTCTTGTAAAAAAGCAATTTGCGCATTACATCCCTTTAAGTGCTTCAAAATGGCTTTTCGCTTAATAGGAGTTGTTATTCCGCGAACATTCCATGAAACCAAATTGATCACTTGATCACTCATATTTTATTTGTGTACTACACACAAAATAACCAACGGCCTTTCGCAAAAACTGGGAGGAAGCTAGGAAAAGGAAAGGGAAAAAGAGAGAGAAAAAAAAAAAAGGAACAAAAAGGGAGGAACAAACCCTCCTTTCAGATAAAAACTCTTTGAAACCCTTTCATTCTGGCTCTTTGGTATTGCCATTTCTTACATCAAGGGATTTACCTAAGAGTGGATATGTTTAATTCTTAATCAGTTATCACCAGTTAATCCTGGATATTATCCAGAAAGGAATTGACTTCCGCCCTGTTAGACAAAACATACCATGCTCCAGACTTCAGTACTTTAATCTTGGTTGGGTATAATAGAAAAGCATTAAAACCTTTCTCTATTAGTTTAGAACAAAACGGAGCCATTTCCTTTCTGCGATTAGAAGTCTCACTTGAGTAATCTTGAAATAAAAAGATTTTTTTATCGTTTACAAGAACTGTGGCTTTCTTCTTCCTATAATAACTCATGATAGCAACTTTGTCTTGGAAGTGCGAGAATTTCACAATTATGGATCTATTTATTATAGTACCATCAGGTCTTTTTTTTCAGGTCCTATTCTATGGATTCTTTCAATCATTATTTTGGCTCGGCTAATAGGCATCTCCAATAGGTTTGGTAAAATTTCATCCATAAAATTATTAAGATCAGCAAATTCTTGGGTTTCAGGAACACCTACTATTCTCAAGTTATTGCGTCTGGAACGGTCTTCTAGATCGTCCAGTCTATCTTGTAATTTTTTAATTGTCAGATCATAGTGTTTAGAATCTTGCTCTTGTGAGTTCAGTCTATCTTCAATTTCAGAGATTCTAGCCTCTGCTTCATCTAACCTATTATTGAACTGCCTTACTTCCATTGACAGAGCTGCTACATCTTGTCTAATCAACTCTAAATGTAGTAACATAGATAGTGAGAATTGCTCTACCAGTTGTTGGACGTCTAAGTTTGTCTGAAGACTAGCGGGTTCCTCTGTTATGCTATCTTGGGATAATGAAGTGTGGGTTTTAACTTTGTGTTTATCTTTTTTGGGTGGCATCGTGGGCGATTTATTTTTAGCTATGTGTACGAATTTCTCCATATAAAGTGAAAAAAGAAAAAAAAAGAGGAAAAAGTGAAGAGTGAGTGAAGAATGAGGTAAGGTGAAAAAAAAATTCCAAAAGATTATAGGTGAGGTATAGGTTCTAGTGTTTTACTGAGAGAGAGGAAGTGAAATGTGAAATGCAAAAAAAAAAAGAAGATCCACAAGTGGAAATTAGTGCAAATAAGTGGATGTGTATACAGGGGTGGTGTGAGCTCTATGAACTTATGCTAACAGAGAGAATTCCACCTTTAGGCCAGAGTATTAGTGTACAAGCTTGACAGTTCACTTCTAATATAGACCCCAGAAAGTTAGCTAGACTCCTTGTCTCAGGAGGATCTTAATTAGTATAATCACCCAACTGGAGACCTTGACAATCAAAAAACAGTACGTTTAGTAGGCTAAGTTACTACGTAGCTAATATTTGAACAAGGAATTAGCACTTTTGGGGAAACTTACTTTACAAATATCTATGTTCCCAAATTATATAGCCAAAACCTTGTACCAAAAGCACAGATCAACTAGACAGTTTTTTTCTTGATTTTACATTTCTAACACATGGTCAGTTATGTTATCTAAGACAACCTGACATTATTCTAATAAATACAGGATGAAATAAATCTGTGTCTACCTGTCTACCTGTCACAGTGTGAATATATTTCTTCAACCTGGAAAATAACCTTTAGTGTACTTACTAAATTACATAAAAAAAAAAAATAGGAGAAAAAAAAAAAGAAAAGAAAAATCTATATTTGATTGACCAGCAGCAAGATTTTCTATCTGGCAATAGGCCTTTGCTTCACATAGAATATTTTCCAATGATATAGGCAGATATATATGACAATAAGATTTTAGAAAAAAGCATTACATTTCAGCTAACAGTTAATACATTTTAGTCATTGCATCAACATGTGGGAACACCAAGAAGGGATAAGTCACTGCTTTAAGCACCCATCTGTCCAGAACACAGTCCTTCCTTCCCCCTTTCTTCTCTTAAGTCAAACACGAACTTTCTGGTTTAAGGCTAGCTTCACTGGGGACAATCACCCTAAGGGGGGACTTAAGTCTGCACCGCTTCCTAGCTTTCTGAACCAGGTCAGTAGCCTTTAATATGCGGCTATTAGGTTTCACCCTCCTTCTCTAGGGCCCAGACTGGATTAGCCTTTTATACCATTCAGGAAAAGGAGCATAGATACCCACTTCTGTTATTGCAGTATACCAAATGGGGGGAAGGATATAAGCTTTATCTAAATTGCTGTTAAAGCTCAATCCGGCAAAGTCCTAATTATCTTCACTGGGATATGTGGGCTTGGGAGGGAGGACTTGGTAGTTACACAGTTAATCTGTTTCCAGTTTGTATGACTATTGAATGGCAAGATTTGATCTTCTCATTTCTTATTATTCCCCCTTTCTGACAATTTTCTGAGGGGACTTAGACAGGTTTCACCTACCCTCTTACACACCCAGACTTATACTCCAAAACACATAATTTTTAGGACTATTAACTTTGTGCATTTAAAAAAAAAAAAAAAAAAAAAAGTTATTCTTCACAATACGGTTTTGCTGATAAGAAAAAGATCTCCACAATGCTTTTAGCCTTCCTGGCCCCACTCCTGTGCTATAACACACTGGCAGCCACTATTTACCAAAGGGTCAGAAATAAGTTTTTAAGGCAACGGTCCTGTTTAACAGATAGAAACAAGCAGTCCTTGGCCAGGGGACTTAATCAGGGCCAACATAGAGTTACCGGATCCAGCACATGGCAGTGTGCTTTGGACGACCCTTTGCCGCTTCTCCACTCCTCTCTGCCGCGGTCTATCTCCGGCGGAACCAGGCCGCCACGAGCTATGTCGTCCTCGCCAGGCTGAGGTGCAAGGTGAGCCGGTCAGAGATGCTTGCGCTGTCACAGCGCTGAAAACTTCTGCCCACTGGGTACTCCTCCTGCCGTCTAGAGGATAGCCTAGTGGGCTGCTGGAACATACAAGCTGGCTGTGGTACACTCCCGGAGGCTCGAGGCCTGCAAGCCATGCTCACTGTTCACACACGTCAGCTGCGTGCGTCAGGGCTGCTGACGTCAGATCCCGGCTCAACATCACCGCATTTTGTATCTTAATAGTTTTAGAGACATATATATATAGCCCAGTATTACCAGACTGCCGTAGGCACCACCTTCATTTTTTCTGTTTACAATTGTCCTATCCTATTATATAAAAGGCCAAGTGTGTTTGTCTGCAGGTGTCATGCGCAGTAGAGACAGCACGAGATAACACACCTGGCCTTACCTGACAATCCATGCTGTTTGTGGCAAAAGTGGGCGTGGCCGGGGGGAGCGTGGGTGGGCGTGGCGGGGTGTGTGGCCGGACACAGTCAGCACGACAGAGAGAGGAGAGAAATAGAAAGAGAGGGGGGAGACAAAAAGATATAGGAAAGAGCTAAAGAGAGGGGAAAGAGCCAAAGAGAGGGGGAAGAGCAGAAGAGAGGGGAAAGTGCAGAAGAGAGGGGGGAGATAGAGCAAAAGAGAGGGGAGAGAGACAGAGCAAAAGAGAGGGGGGAGACAGGGGGGATAGAGAGAGCAAAAGAGAGGGGTAGAGAGGGGGGAGAGAGAGCAAAAGAGAGGGAGGAGAGAGAGCAAAAGATAGGGATGGAGAGAAAGAGCAAACGAGAGGGATGGAGAGAAAGAGCAAAAGAGAGGGATGGAGAGAGAGAGAGCAAAAAAAAAGGAAAGAGAGACAGAGCAAAAGAGAGGGGGGAGAGAGAGCACAAAAGAAAGGGGGAGAGAGAGCACAAAAGAGGGGGGGAGAGAGAGAGCGCAAAAGAGAGGGGAAGAGAGAGTGCAAAAGAGGGGGAGAGAGAGCGCAAAAGAGAGGGGGAGAGAGAGCACAAAAGAGAGGGGGAGAGAGAGAGAGCAAAAGAGGGAGAGAGAGAGTGCAAAAGAGAGGGGGAGAGAGCGCAAAAGAGAGGGGGAGAGAGAGCGTGCAAAAGAGGGGGGAGAGAGCGCAAAAGAGAGAGAACGCAAAAGAGAGGGGGGAGAGAGAGTATAAAAGAGATGGGGAGAGAGAGCGCAAATTAGAGGGGGAGAGAGAGTAAAAGAGAGGGGGGAGGAAAGCAAAAGAGAGGGGGGAGAGAAAGCAAAAGAGAGGGGGGAGAGGGAGCAAAAGAGAGGAAGGAGAGAAAAAAAGAGAGGTGGAGCGAGAGAGAGAGCAAAAGAGAGGGGGGGAGAGAGAGAGCAAAAGAGAGGTGGAGTGAGAGAGAGCGCAAAAGAGAGGGGGAGAAAGCACATAAGAGAGGGGTAGAGAGCACAAAAGAGAGGGGGAGAGAGCACAAAAGAGAGGGGGAGAGAGCACAAAAGAGAGGTGGAGATAGAGAGAGCAGGGGGTGGGACCGCTGTACTCCAAAAAAAGGCCTGTGTGAACGGGCTTTAGGACTAGTATGTTATATTTTGGTGAGAATTGCAACCAGTAAGGTAGACCATTTCTGTTTATACACGGCCAGTTAATTTCATACTTTTCTCCCTATATGACACCTACATACACCATGCCTCTTACAGACAAATACACACACCATGCCACCCATACATACATCATGCCACACACAAACAAATTGCTTGCTACTTTAAACTGAAGTCCGACCTATTCATTCCACATTGGGCATCAGTTATGAGCTTATCCACATTAGGCAAAGAAAAATATGATTTACATGGGAAAATGCTATTTTTAAAAACATAATATATTCACCCAATTTGTTAAAAAATATCACATAGGGCACTACTACTGCACACATGCATAGTCAGACATACACACACATACAGCCAGACACATCCACACACAATCAAACACACATAGCCAGACACATGTACGCACATAGTCAGACATACATGTACACACACATAGCCAGACACATGCACACACACAGTCAGATATCCACACACACACATAGTCAGACATCCACCCACAATCAAGCACACACATATAGTCATACATTCACACACACAGTCAGACACAAACACACAATCACATACACATAGTCAGACTTACACACACAATCACACACACAGTCAGACATATACACACAGTCAGACATACACACACAATCGCACACACATAGATATACACACAATCACACACACAGACTGACACAAACACAAAATCACACACACAGACATACACACACATAGACACACACAATTACACATACATAGTCAGGCATATAATCACACACACCTAGTCAGACATTCACACAGACATACTTACACACACATAGTAAGATATACCCACATCAGAAATACTCACACATACATAGTCAGAAATACACACACACCTAATCACACACAGACATACACAATCACACACACACAATCACACACATAGTCAGACATACTCTCACACACACACTATCAGGCATACTCACACACACAGAGACACACACAATCAGACATACTCACACACACAATCACACAAACATAGCCAGACATGCATACACACACAATCACACACACATAGCCAGACATGCATACACACACAGTCAGACATACACAGACACAATCACACACACATAGTCAGACATACACATACAAACACACACACACACACACACACACATATAGTCAGACACACACACACACATATAGTCAGACATACACACACAATCACACACACATAGCCAGACATGCATACAAACACACATATAGTCAGATATACACACACAATCACACACACATAGCCAGACATGCATACACAGTTAATCACACACTTAGTTAGGTACACACAAACACAGTCAGACACACACATTTGTATTCTGCTTGAATGCATGCATTGCTGTAATAAACCACACATGGAAACTTTAGTTTTATCAGGAACAGCATTGTGCATTTATTGATAGCTTCAAAAGCAGACATTTCATCCACTCAAGCAGAACAAACCTAACATGGCTCCTGTAAGCCTCAACACCCAATTTGGCAAGTCATTAAAGATACAGGGATGGGCAATAACAGTGAGCGGTGTAAGACCTCTGTTCTCTGCCTGCTCACAAATGGGTTAATAAAAGAATCAGAAAAGGCTAAAAGCTGTAGAGAAGTAAATTGATAATGAATGGAACTCTGAAAAAGTTATACGGCTGTGGGAGTTAAAGGGACATGAAACCCAAATTTTTTCTTTCATGGTTTAGAAAGAGCATGCAATTTTAAACAACTTTCTAATTTACTTCTATTATCTATTTTGTTTTATTTTCTTGATATGCTTTGCTGAAAAGCATATCTAGATAGGCTCAGTAACTGCGGATTAGTTGCTGCACATAGATGCCTCGTGTGATTGGCTCACCCATGTGCATTGCTATTCCTTCAACAAAGGATATCTAAAAAAATGAAGCAAAATTTATAATAGAAGTAAACCGGAATGTTGTTTAAAATTGTATTGTCTATCTGAATCATCAAAGAAAAAATTTGGGTTTAGTGTCCCTTTAACCAAAAGTGTGCTTTTGTGATCTCGTCAAAATGAAAAGTGACCTTTTAGGCCCCAAAACAGTCAAAAACTCACCAGCTAATAAATTGTGATTGACCCCAACATTGTTAAGACATCTGCAATGTTATTATTTCCTGATGAAAAACTACATTATGATCAGACACAATTGTAAACTTGTAGCATTCAAATTAGTATGTGTGCAAAATATAGTTCAACAGAATCAACTTTAATCTTATTTTTTACTGACAACTAATTTTATTTCTTTTTCTTTTTAGAAATTTCACTGTTGTTAATTCTAAGATCATTGTGGTAACAATCTATCCAGAGCCTAAAGCTACTGATTCTTTGGTGGAGATTGAACTTGCTCATTTGAACAATGTGAGTACTCAATAGTGTTTATTTCACCTAAACAAGGTTTGAAGCTAATTGTATTTAGCAATCATATTATTAAAGGCAGGGCATGATGGATTAGTAAATAACTTTGCCAGCCTAGTGTCTTATCACAGGAAAAGGTGCCAATTAAAAATAATTACATTGTTTGATTGGTTTGTTCAGTTGAGGGCAAACTTTAGTAACTTTCTTCTTATATGTTCTCTGATATGTAAACAATTGATACTTTAACTACCAATAGGTATATTTGACATTCATCTTCAATATGTAATATTTAAAATAATCAAATGATTATTATTACCCATTATTTATATTGTCAGACAGAAAAAGCATATTACCTCCCAATCTATTTATTCTTTTCCTGAATTCTCTCATGCAAAATGTTCCAAATCATAAAAGTTTCATTTTGATTTCCTTGTCCCTTTAATTGATTTCAGGTGTTTTTCCTGCATTGCTGCTGCTACGTTCTGAATAAATGTATATGTTGTGCTGTACGCAAGCAACACATTGTGTTTTACCTAGGAGTTCCATAAAAGTGACAGAAATCTCACCTTTAATTTGTTTTTATAGTCCAAAAAATTACTTTGAAGTTTAAGCAAACATAATGTTAGTTTTTAGTGTCTATATAAAATCACAGATATGTTTTCTAAATTATTCCTTCTACTGTGATAGTAAAAATGATATGCAGTTTAAGTACTCCCAGAAATGTATGCACATGGACACATTCCTTTGCTTAATAGGTTTTTTTTTTATTTTAAATTTCTTAGATGACATTCTTAAACAACTACTGTAGGATTTCTGGATTTAAGATATTTAAGGCATAAACAACTGTATTAATGTTTGAAATGATCTCTGCATTTTATGTCAGTAGCAGTCAAAAAGCAGTTTTGAGGTTGTAAAGTGCAAACAGTATTATATTCGTAAGAGTTATTTGTTATTTTGTGCTGAACTAAAAAGCTGTATTTATAATGAACATATTAAAAAGAGGAGAATTACAAGAAAACTGAGAATCAATGGCAGCAAAATAATGTCCATGTTAGTAACTAGATCTGTTTATACAGTGTTTGTAAAATGGCTGATAATATGGATAGCTAGGAATCCATTGTTGTTAGACTCCAAACCACTTTAGTTTTTGAATAAATTAGTATTAAAGGGACATTAAACACTTTGAGATGGTAATATAAAATGATAAATAAAACAACTCTGCGATATACTTTCATTATTTATTTTGTCCTCTTTTCCTGTAATTCCATTCTGAAATTGTGAGCTTTTCAGTTCCTGTTAGAAATGGAAGTGCAGAACACTGTTAAATCCAGCACAACCATTGGCTGCACACTCTAGTGACTTATTTATAACTGACCCTAATTGGCCACAGCAGAGAAGGTAACACAAGTTACAACATGGCAGCTCCCAGTGTTTTATAGACACTAAAACTTTACACTTATTTTGTCACTTTTTAAACAACTAATGAAACTTTAAAAAATACATCTACATGTTACTCATGGACTAATTTTTTCTTTGAATGCATCATTCTATCTAGCATGTATTTAGTGTTTAATGTCCCTTTAAAGCTGCACTATTTATCATTTGAGTGTCAGTTGCTTTCAGTACCAGATTGTACAGTGCAATATTACACTTTTGAATTAAAAAAACAAACAAAAACCAAACTTGTTTGCAAATGTGATTTTCTATCTGCTTTAGCAGACACTAAATTTAATACCATGTACACAGCAGGAAAGAATATGTATTAAATAGGTATCTGTACATGCATTTGCATACACTACTGAACATTAAAAATGTACATTCATGAAAAACATGTCTTGCGTATATTAGGAAAACTGTGAAATTTGCTGGTACAAGGTTATTAACTGTTTATGTAAATGTATGCATGTTTTCCTCTTTCCTTGAAATATATCTGTTTAGCACATCAATTGACCTTTTCACGCTTCATTTTGCTTTTCCCTTTTATACTTCTACTGTAGATTTTATGCTTTTTAGTTAAGGGAATAAACTGAAAAAGTCATAAGAAGTTAACCACAATCATGCCGTATAAAAGTATTGCTTAAAGGGCCATAAAGCTGCAATAAGATAATGTTGTAATATGTTTCAGCATTTTCCTATTGCATTGCTACTTGCTTATACTTTTGTGCATACTAGACATGAATTTGGACAAATGCATTAAAAAACAAAACTGATTTTGCTGTATTCTTTGGGCTAGATTTATTAATTTGTGGATGGACAGGGTTCAGATGTTGTGAACCTGTCGGCATTTTATTGCAAATTGTGGGGTGCATTTGTTCCCCATATTTACTATTTTAATTACTGCTCGTGCAATGCTTCCCCCCTGCCCTCACACAAGAAATTGTGCATGAGAGCAGAGCTTGTCAATCACCCCAGTCGAATGAGAGTTGGCAGAAAGGGTTTATGAAGCAGTGACTTAAAGGGACATGAAACCCAATTTTTCTTTTTTTTATGATTCAGATAGAGAATACAATTTTAAACAACATTCCAATTTATTTCTATTATCTAATTTTCTTCATTCGTTAGATATCCTTTGTTGAAGAAATAGCAATGCATATGGGTGAGCCAATCACATGAGACATCTATGTGCAACCACCAATCAGCAGCTACAGTACTTAGCCTATTTAGATATGCTAATCAACAAAGCATACCAAGAGAAGAAAGCAAATAGATAATAGAAGTAAATTGGAAAGTTGCTTAAAATTGCATGTTCTTTCTAAATCACAAAAGAAAACATTTGGGTTTCATGTCTCTTTAATCCACTGCTTCATAAATATATGTAACTGACCAGCACTTTCATAACATCATAAATCTTTCCCAAAAATGCATATATTTTAAAACTCAAAAGAACATAAATTTTAACATATAAACAAAGGAACAAATGATGGTGCAGCAAAAACTTAAATTATGCTTACCTGATAATTTTATTTTCTTCTGACGGGAAGAGTCCACAGCAGCATTAATTACTTTTGGGAATTCAGAACCTGGCCACCAGGAGGAGGCAAAGACACCCCAACCAAAGGTTTAAATACCTCCCCCACTTCCCTCAACCTCCAGTCATTTTGCCAAGGGAACAAGGAACAGTAGGAGAAATTTCAGGGTGAAAAAAGGTGCCAAAATAATAAAAAACTAAAATACGGCCACCCCATAGATAAACACGGGCAGGGAGCTGTGGACTCTTCTTGTCAGAAGAAAAGAAAATTATTAGGTAAGCATAATTTAAGTTTTTCTTCTTAAACAGGAAGAGTCCACAGCTGCATTCATTACTTTTGGGAAAACAATACCCAAACTATAGAGGACACTGAATGCAAACAAAGGGCGAGAACAGAAGGCGGCCCCTTCGAAGGACACCACAGCCTGAAATTACCCAACACCTGATAAAAAACTGTAACACTTAGAAACAAGGGGTTAAAACCTGAAAGGACCAAGTAACTGCCCATCAGTTAGACACCTGCAAGACTGTCCTAGAGACTACTCAGAATCTCTAGAACTCATTGAGCACAAAAAAAACCCTGAAGGGCCAAGTCCTGCAAGCTTTCTGATCGCACAGAACTAATGCCCGACCCGAAGGAAGAGAACCTACGCCTACCCGTGAAGGGGAAAGCGGAGGACCCATAAGGTATCCAAATGTCATGCTCTTCAAGGGAGCAGGTTCAGGTGTTTTGAAGCTGTTGTGCAGAGGTGTCAGGTTCTGGGGTTAAAGTTGTGTTTTGTCTGCATGTGTTTTTTTTTTTTTGACATAATTAAACTGGTACAAGGGTTTTAGAAAATAAAGGTGAAGGTTTTATTGATAGGTTAATTAGCATTGTAGAGACATGCAAACTAGATAAAAGCCAAAGTCTCTGTGCAGACAATAATACAAAGTAACTTGGTTCAGAAAGTCTTAAAGAAGGCAAACATGTAAATAAACTGTAGACAAGAAACTTGGCAATAGCAGGCAGGATATGTAGATATGATATAGACCAAAACTTGGCAGTAACAGGCATGATATGAAGAGATGCTGTAATCAGGTAACTTTGTAATAACAGACAGGATACTTGCATAGGCTGTAAACTGGTAACTTTGTAGTAAGACACAGGAATGCAGATCTTTTAATAACAGGCAGGATACTTGCATAGACTGCAGACTGGATCTCTGTAGTAACAGACAGGAATGCAGATCTTTGTAATAACAGGCAGGATACTTCATAGATTGCAGACTGGAACTCTGTAGTAACAGACAGGAATGCAGTTCTTTGTAATAACAGACATGCTACTTGCATAGGCTGTAGACTGGTAACTTTGTGGTAACAGACATGAATGCAGATCTTTGTAATAACAGGCAGGATAATTGCATAGGCTGTAGACTGGTAACTTTGTAGTAACAGATAGGAATGCAGATCTTTGTACTAACAGGCAGGATACTTGCATAGACTGCAGACTAGTAACTTTGTAATAAGACACAGGAATGCAGATCTTTGTAATAACAGGCAGGATACTTGCATAGACTGCAGAATGGAACTCTGTAGTAACAGGTAACAAGCAAGCAAATGTACCTGAGGCAGTCCTTAGGAAATATCAGATAATTAGCCAAGGTGTCGAAACACAGTGCCAATGGATAATCCAGAAGAGTAGTCTCAAAATGAAGCAGAAATCAGGCACCAGGAAATCCAACAAATCTGTATTCAAACAGGAATCTGGACCAGAGGCTCTGTCAGAGTGCAATACTCAATGTCAAGGCCCAGAACTGAAAGCAAACCTGCCT
Source organism: Bombina bombina (assembly GCF_027579735.1). NCBI lineage: Eukaryota > Metazoa > Chordata > Amphibia > Anura > Bombinatoridae > Bombina > Bombina bombina. The sequence continues at coordinate 506,575,902 of NC_069502.1, forward strand.
AATATAGCAGGCTGCTGATTATATTATTTATTACAGCTGGTAGGCAGGTGGAGCCAGAGAGCCAAAGTTGCAGCAAACAGAAAACCTATATTCTCAGCCTGTGACCAAGCCATCTGGTGGTGAAGAGGTAAGTCAGCAGGCTGGGAAAGAACAGCTGCAGAAATAGAAACATGTCCCAGGTTCAATTCTAGGCTGGATCAAGAGACAATAGGACCACCAACTATGGTAACAAACCTCATAATGACTGAAGCCTACCTAGACCTGCTTCAACTGGAAGGACAGGGTCAAGACTCCACAGAGCAGTCAGATCCATGACCCCAACTCTGAGGAAACGGACCCAGTCCAAAAGTATTGACAACGTCTGAAAACAAAGAATACAAATTCTTCAAACCACACCTCAGAAGAAAAAGGAGGGGCCTAAAACGGAATAGCCTCATGGGGGAAAAACTCTGACCATTATTTAAATCTTGCTTGCTACCACAAGCCATGACAGAACACTACATGCTTGGGTTCCCGGACCCCTACACAGCTCCCTCCTAAGAGGGACCACTCTCAAATCAGGGAGATAGACACTAAACTACTGCGTCCCAGCACCAGAATCGAGCCCCATGACCTCTTGCACACAAGAAGGACTTTGGGGCCTCAATGAAAACTGTATTCAGAAACCTCCCCGAAAGAGGACAACACAAAGGAACCCTTTTTCCCAGCCATAGGCATGGAAGAGAGATGAGAGAATGGTGAAATCAAGTCGTAAGAGACTATTTGGCCATACCGACAGCTCAGTTGAACAGACAACCACAAGCCCACATCTAGGTGCAGTAACTGCCCCTGACGATCCTGTCAGATCCCACTGGAGAGACAGCACAGCTAACCCTCAGACAGATACCAGAAAGGACAAGTGGATGCTTCAAACCTAAAGCCAACCCGCCCAGGACCGATCCAGATCCGGACTCCGAACTCTCAGACAAGAGACATGGTCACAAACTAGACCCCCAGAACCCGAGACTGGTCAAAGTTCAAACCCCCTGAGGAACTGTCAAGTTACCTCATATGGAGAAGTGCACCCTGGGTAGTGCATCCACATCCTCATCACTGGCCTACAAGCCCTTAGGAAGAGAACTGATAATATCACCAAAACCCATAAAGGATCATCCTCCCAGAAAATCCTGTACCTTACTGGAAAAATGGTGGGAGCCTCACAACTCCTGGCAGACAACTTGACCAGGAGATGCTGGGGAAAAACAACAGGAAGTAACCCCAACCCCTGCATGCAACATACTGAAAAAGGAAGTAGTAAGGACCTACTAAAACTTCCCGAAACAGATGACCTGACCACCCAAGAGGAACCTCAGCAGTCTCTGAGTCCAGAACCCCCTTGACAGTAGGAATGGGAGGTGGACCGATGTATTCCCTCCGTCTCCTAGTAATGGTAACAAGAACAAACGAACCCTTATGAAAGTGAACAACCCAACACCTGACAAGGTGATAGTGCCCGACCAGTACCTGCCTGGTAGGAGAACACTCTGAAACCGTCCAAGGTCCAGGAAGAATTGAAGCCCCGGAAGGGAACGATAACATAAACTATAAACATAACTATGTCAATATGTAGTACTGTACAACTTCCGAGAAAGTGCTCAAGCGACCATCGCCAGTATTAGTTCCAGAGAGAAACATTCCAAAAATGGAAATCATAACAGACATGAGCTTCATAAGACAAATTAAACACAACCTAACTGGACCAAAGAAAATGAAGGCAGCACCCGTGGGTGAACACCTAAGGAGAATGGGCACGATAATAGGACCAGCCAATCAGCGGCCCTATTCTCCTAAGCTCAGAACTGGAATAGATACTTAAAGAAAGAAAAACGGAGACGTCAAGGAGATTGGCTTCATCCCCATACGTCTAACCCAGTTTGCCATCCAGCACGGAATACCGAGGATCCCTCGGCCCAGTAGGACTGGAATCCTCCAGCACTGCCAAAACATGCCTTAGTAGTACATGAAGACATGCCAGTCTATAACGGAAGGCAAAATGTTCCCCCACCAGATGGATGGACGACCCCGGCCCCGAGGGAGGTGCCCCTGAAGCCTCAGAGGTCATCACTTCCCCAGATGGTCGAACTGACTCAGGCAATCTCATGCTTGACTGACCCTGGTTAACAGAACACAGACAGTACTCTTAAAAATACTTCTCTTGGGAGATATAAATGTGCCAGCACCATATATATGGCCATGCGTAACCATGCCGTAACCTCTGGAGGAAACAGGCCACCTTTCGGAGAAGGAGTAATGGCCATAGCGACACCTGCTTGTGTAGCAAAAGAAGGTTCTGGGGCACGTGTCTCACGGGACATGGAATCCTCAGAGGCAGATTGCTCAATGCATTCTACATTCCCTGATTCGGGGAAGAGAGTACTTTAGAATGGCAATCGGAACATAACTGATGGGCATGGATAACCCGGGTCATTCCATACTCCTCACAAGACGTATACTCAGAGTCAGAGATGTCCGTCTCTAAAAAATCAGAATCCTCCATAACTTAAAGATTGCAAATATGGACTAAAGCTAAATGGCACCTTACACCCAGAATGGCTGGGGCACTTACCACCTCCTGTGAACCAGATAACTAATGAACAGACTCTCTCCATCACCACTCGATCAGGGTACGGAAATGGAATTACAACGTGATCCCACCCGGTCACGAGGTGCACCGTGTAAGTCAGCAAAAAGACGAGCCAGCCCAAAAGGACCCCACAGTCTAATGATAAGGCCGTTATGTTCAGAATAGCCATGAGCCCAAGCATCACTACACATTAGCAGACAGATCACATAACAAACATGATTAAAGTCCCCCTGTTCAATAATGCCCCACATGAGATATTAACCCTTGATTCCATTTTAAGATCAAGGAGTCCCACTGGGACCCTGACTTCTTTTGTTAACATTAAATTCACATATCGAAATAAAATGAAACGATCTTAGCGGAATCTGTGCCGTGGAACAGGAACACGGCCCTTCAAGTTTGACAGATAGTAGCATCACTTTTGACATGGACTTGAGTGAATAAAGGCAAGCAGCAAAATTCGTCAACGCTGATTGCCAAGGAGCTGTTAACATGAGTTGGGATGGTTTCACAGAGACGACACTCCCTGCATCACCGGACTCTTTCATCCATGCTCTCACTGAGAGGCTGACAGGATTACTTAAAACTCCAGTCCAATTTTGAAGAGTACTACCCTCCATAACAGACTATCTTCAATCTTCTGAAACTTCTCTGCCAACCTCCTGTGATGAAAGGCAAAGAATGACTAGGGGATGAGGGAAGTGGGGGAGGTATTTAAGCCTTTGTCTGGGGTGTTTTTGCCTCCTCCTGGTGGCCAGGTTCTGAATTCCCAAAAGTGGTTCATAGACATTCAGCAAACTGTAAAAATATTTAATAAAATCACCATAAAAATATGACCTTTCAGACTATAATATATTGAGTGTTCTATGCATTTTAGGTTTGTGTGCATCCGTCTGAGTTATAATTTTAAACATCAATGATCACACTCCTTTATTGATATAATCTGAATTTTAAGGGGTAGAGTGATCTTTAGCCTTTTATATTAATCATGGAAAAATAGAAGCATGCACTGCATTGTAGTTACTGTATTATTTGGTAATTGTGTGTTAAAAGAACATGGAATTCCCAACCATTCCATGATGTATATTAAATAAATACAAATTTTTACAAATGTTGTATGGACTAAAATATAAACAGAATAAATACTTATGAGTACACCTACTTCTTATATATTAAATATGTATAATGATCTTAGCACTTCAATGCCTTTTTAGAATAAAACTCCTATATTTTTCACTCTTGGAATATTATCAAAAATGTCATCTATAATGTAACTTTTTTCTTGAACACTATAAACACACATTTATAAAGCTTTATTGAAAAATGTTATAGCTTAAAGGGACAGGAAACCCTAAAATTTATTTTAGGATTTGGATAGAAGATAAAATTTGAAACAAAATTCCAGTTTACTTCTATTATCAAATTTGCTTAATGCAGCTATCGTATACATCTCTAGACACTCTCAACATTATTTAAGGGGGTAGAGGATTAAAAAATCTTATAACAGAATTACAGAACAAATTAATCTTCTTTACACAGGGGAACAGAAGTAGAAGTAGTCATCTTAGTTTTTTTAAGAAATGGACTGACAAACCACACTATGTGGAACCTTTAACTGTTATTAGGAGACTATCCAGAGTGTTAATGACTTTCTTACTTATACTCATTCTGATTAGTGCCAGAGTTTGTGGAGTATCCATCTATAAGTATGAAAGCTTATACTAAAGAGAACATTGTTTTTTGTCCCATTTAAGGCAGAGATGTACTATGGATACTAATACAGTATATACTTTTATATCACCATGTGTTGAAGAAAGATGAGTGTTCATACTTGGGGTGGAAATATGTAACAATGGATCTAGTAAACTGATAAGCTTGACATAGTAAATGGTCAGAATTTGTTACTAGCACATCATGGACCATCAATAGATAATATAGTCATAGAGCTGGGCATTGGAGATTTTGCATATTAAATACAAAGCATGTCAAATGCATATCAAAATAATGCTCTATTTTTTATAATCGATTACAAGGTGTTTAAATGAATGTGTTTATATGTTCTGCTCAGCTCATATGCTAAATTATGCAAAGGATGCATAAAACACATTTATGGGGTCTCTCTGTCTTGCATTTCAAGTATAAAGATACCTGATTGCTGAGTAATGTACTCCCGGAGAATGAAGCTTATAAACTTAATCATACATTAACAGAACCACTAAAATACAAAGTTAAACTAAACAAAATTAGTTTAGATAACATTTATATTATGAAGCCAAAATGTTCATTACATAGATCTCATTGATGGCTCTTCAGCATGACTCAGTAAATATATTTTTGAGTCAGCAAATGATTGCCTGGGATTGTAATTTAATGTAATTCAATATAAAGCTGCTTCCAATCGAGAAGATAATTAAACCCCATTTTAAACAAGCACCATTGCAATCCTTGGTTTTAAGGTTAGTGCCCGTGGACGTAGGGTAGCTGTTAATCCTCTCAATTCTAAAGAAAGATAACAGGTTGTCCAAACCACTAATTTATGTTCATAAAGCTTTTTATTCAGACATTCAGATACAAAAGTAGTAGCAAGTGAATCTGCTGGGTCTGCTTAATAAAACAATGTATAATATGTGTGTTTCTCACTGAAAAATTAACTATAGTGGGGCTTAAATGTGAGCAGCATCTAAAAACTCAAAAACAGCTCAGCACAGTGGTGGAAATGGCCCAGCAGTTAAAAGGCTCAATACACTCACTTTTTTCTTCTTTGTTGTATGCAATATAATGCATTTAAAAGGGGTCTGCTTTGATGTGTTTAACTCTGAAAATATGGGACCAAATCAGTATTAAAATATAATTGAAATATTGTGTCCAAAAATATGTTAACCTATATGAATGTAATTATATATATATATATATATATATATATATATATATATATATATATATATATATATATATATATATATATATATATCTCAAAATAACAAGAGTATTGCATTGAGCAATGATAATTTTTTTATTGGACTAACTATACATTTATAAGTTGACAAGCTTTCGGAAGAGTTCCTTCCTTTATCAAGTCTGAAGCAATATTCAGACTTGATAAAGGAAGGAACTCTTCCGAAAGCTTGTCAACTTATAAATGTTTAGTTAGTCCAATAAAAAAAGTATCATTGCTCAATGCAATACTCTTGTTATTTTGATATCTAAATCTCTGGACTAACATGGCTACTCCAATCAATATATATATATATATATATATATATATATATATATATATATATATATATATATATATATATATATATATATATATATATATACAGGAAGTGCAGAATTATTAGGCAAATGAGTATTTTGACCACATCATCCTCTTTATGCATGTTGTCTTACTCCAAGCTGTATAGGCTCGAAAGCTTACTACCAATTAAGCATATTAGGTGATGTGCATCTCTGTAAGGAAAAGGGGTGTGGTCTAATGACATCAACACCCTATATCAGGTGTGCATAATTATTAGGCAACTTCCTTTCCTTTGGCAAAATGGGTCAAAAGAAGGACTTGACAGGCTCAGAAAAGTCAAAAATAGTGAGATATCTTGCAGAGGGATGCAGCACTCTTAAAATTGCAAAGCTTCTGAAGCGTGATCATCGAACAATCAAGCGTTTCATTCAAAATAGTCAACAGGGTCGCAAGAAGCATGTGGAAAAACTAAGGCGCAAAATAACTGCCCATGAACTAAGAAAAGTCAAGCGTGCAGCTGCCAAGATGCCACTTGCCACCAGTTTGGCCATATTTCAGAGCTGCAACATCACTGGAGTGCCCAAAAGCACAAGGTGTGCAATACTCAGAGACATGGCCAAGGTAAGAAAGGCTGAAAGACGACCACCACTGAACAAGACACACAAGCTGAAACGTCAAGACTTGGCCAAGAAATATCTCAAGACTGATTTTTCTAAGGTTTTATGGACTGATGAAATGAGAGTGAGTCTTGATGGGCCAGATGGATGGGCCCGTGGCTGGATTGGTAAAGGGCAGAGAGCTCCAGTCCGACTCAGACACCAGCAAGGTGGAGGTGGAGTTCTGGTTTGGGCTGGTATCATCAAAGATGAGCTTGTGGGGCCTTTTCGGGTTGAGGATGGAGTCAAGCTCAACTCCCAGTCCTACTGCCAGTTTCTGGAAGACACCTTCTTCAAGCAGTGGTACAGGAAGAAGTCTGCATCCTTCAAGAAAAACATGATTTTCATGCAGGACAATGCTCCATCACACGCGTCCAAGTACTCCACAGCGTGGCTGGCAAGAAAGGGTATAAAAGAAGAAAATCTAATGACATGGCCTCCTTGTTCACCTGATCTGAACCCCATTGAGAACCTGTGGTCCATCATCAAATGTGAGATTTACAAGGAGGGAAAACAGTACACCTCTCTGAACAGTGTCTGGGAGGCTGTGGTTGCTGCTGCACGCAATGTTGATGGTGAACAGATCAAAACACTGACAGAATCCATGGATGCCAGGCTTTTGAGTGTCCTTGCAAAGAAAGGTGGCTATATTGGTCACTGATTTTTTTTTTTTTTTTTTTTTTTTTGAATGTCAGAAATGTATATTTGTGAATGTTGAGATGTTATATTGGTTTCACTGGTAAAAATAAATAATTGAAATGGGTATATATTTGTTTTTTGTTAAGTTGCCTAATAATTATGCACAGTAATAGTCACCTGCACACACAGATATCCCCCTAAAATAGCTATAACTAAAAACAAACTAAAAACTACTTCCAAAACTATTCAGCTTTGATATTAATGAGTTTTTTGGGTTCATTGAGAACATGGTTGTTGTTCAATAATAAAATTAATCCTCAAAAATACAACTTGCCTAATAATTCTGCACTCCCTGTATATATATATATATATATATATATATATATATATATATATATATATATATATATATATATATATATATATATATATATATATATATATATATCATACACAGTTTTAATAAGTGCAGATCCCCTGATGTAGGGAGAAGCTATTTGTTCATACTTCATTTCTCCATCTCTTAAAGTAGCTCCACAACAGCTTCAGTTTGTATCCACACAAATAGGCTTTTCACTGTTTACCGAATCATTATTCCTCAGGGTGTTCCTTAAACCATTACTGCTTTTCTACATGATACATATCTTTTCCAGATAAAAAAGGATGAAGGTTTACATTTCTGCTTATCTCATTAAACATAAAAAATCTCTGAATGGAAGAAAAAACAGAAATGTGTTTTGAGCAACGGATAATTTATAATACTCATGTTGTGATTTTATGACACTGACTCATGGTACATACCATGAAATGGTTGTAGATAAAGTTTACACCTGTATATAACTTGACCTTTAAAAGTATAGAAATTACATTACTTTATTGAATATATCCTAAAAGGTGAGGCTACCTATTATGGTATTGTACAATCCTTACCTTATTCACAATAACTGTAAGGTGGTTAAACAGCTGTGTTTTTGTAGCCTATGGATGAGTTCTAGAAACATAGATTCGCCCCCAATTGCTACCTCATCCTTACATACAGCTTATTTTCTCTCTATAATCATTTAATTTATTTCCATTTTGCCTACCTGATTAATGATTGATGCCTTTCAACCTACTTAAAATTATATGTTTTTATTCAATTGCTTAATAGTGCAGTTTAATTAAAGTTTTTGAATTTTTTATAAATATAACTTATGCATGCATTGCTCTCTAGATGTAAAAAAATAAGGTTTATGCTTATTGAACATAAATAAGATAAATGTTTAACCATATGCATTTTCTTTTAGGTTTTCCTAGCATGCTAGTGTTTTATCAATTATTTTTTAAGGCTTGAACAATTTTGCCAGATTTGAATATTGCTGGCAGAATAGTACATAGATAATTAATTATCCTTTGACACTGTCTTATTTTTGTAACAGGCTGTTAGCAGAAAAGTAACAAGCACTGCTGAAATGGCTTTGAATATTTTAACAGTAGTAAAAAGTTTGGTATACTTTATTAAACTAAAAATGTGACAAAAAATGCATCATTCCTTATGTTCTTTTTATTGTTTTAGTGAACATATTTAATAAAGAAAATTATTAATGTAGATATATAACACTTGAAGTGAGAATCAAGAGGGATTTTATAATAAGGTTTAGATTTTGTAAAGGTTATTCATTTGTCAAAAAAGCACCCATTACCCTATATAAGGTAGGCGCCTCAACAAATAATTTTCCTAAGTTCCTGATCTAAATAATGTAGTCAATGCAGGCACTCATTAGACTAATGGACCAAGGCCATTAAATTACATGAAATCTACATTTTCTGTATTTGGAAAGTAACTAAAGTAACTCCATTATCATCTTCAAAATAAAGACCAACAGCATGGTCTTGATTCTGACTGATAACTACATGGCAAAACATTGTGCTAGTATTTCAGTTGTTCTGCAACTGAACTTGTTGAATCATTTTCAGTTATAACAGACATCATAGATATTTCTCAAAACAACTGTATATCTTACATTAATATCAACTTTATATACTCATTCTGCTGAGAAATATTCAAAATATTATTAATTTTCTTTCTACATTTAATTTAATACTACATTTAATCATTCTATGAGTTAAAGGTGAATGCTGCTTTCATTTTAATTCCAGATTAAACCATCCATCTCCAGAACTAGCCCTCTACAATACTCTCACATAAGGTGATCTCAAGACATTGTGATGCTTTAGTCCAAGAATGAAATGACACCACCAACTATCCATAATTATTTTCTAAACTCTACCATAGTCGAAAGTCAGTCTCAAATCTTAAAGTAGAACATATTGAAGTGTCTCACAGAGCATGCTGACACCCAGCTGATGAACCACATTTGAGAAACATTGCTCTTACAAAAATGTTCTAGGCTGGAATGTGTCTCTATGTGTTGAACCTGTCAAAAGCCCACTCAATTAAATTATAAACCCAGGCCTGCACTCAATTAATTAACTCCTTACTTTCTAGAATATCTACAGTGAATTAACCTCTATACTGCTAATCTCCCATCACTTTCACTTGCACAGTGTAAATTTCTTCTTTCTCGTATAAGCATTGTTTCATTTTATTCCCATTTACTGCAACTTCTCCTCCCATTTAAATTATACCTCCTGACTGAATCTCATCCAGTATGGTAATGTATTCTTTTTAAAGTAACTTACCCTGACTGCAAAGTTTTACCACTATGGATGTTCCCAAAGGGATCCACCATTTAAATAAATCACTCCCCCATAGGAGGCCCAGACTTATCAGCTTGCAGCTCAGTCTTTATTGGAGACATCAATCATTATCTCCACTCATAAAAAAAATGGGGTTTTGCTATTAAGACAACCCATTTCTAATGTTTTATGCTTTAATCTTGTCTAAGTAAGATATTTTCTTCAAACTTTTGAAAGTAGATTTTTAATTGTGAGAAAAAGAATCCAAAAAGCCTTGTAAACGAGCATAAAGTAAAACAAAAAAGATTTATTGTGCATAAGTTAAAAAGCACACAGAAGGTAATAAAAATTTCCAAAAGGCCAAATAGAAAATCGTCTGACCGGTTTCGATGTTACAACACCGTAATCATAGACATAAATTCTCTACATCTGTTGAAGACCTTTACATCATCTACCACATTCTGATAGTTTAAAACAGTTAAAGGGGGATTGGCCTAGGAATAACCCTTTAATAACCTGGTAATAAACAATCAAAGCATGACTAAACCCTAACAGAAGGGTCAAAACATAACATTGTCATTAAGTATATTAGTTACAATTGGGGCATATTATGACTGTACAATTATAATAACTAAACACCTTGAAAAAATTAAATTAAACAACTGTGAGAGATAGAAAGGGATTCATATGTATAAAAGAACTTTAGTATTCTCTATACAGTCAAATTCAGAGCTTATGAAACCCTAGTAACTCTCACTATGATCAATCTTCAAAGGGATCAGTAGCATATGAACAAACAGAAATGAATTAATTGTTATTTATTATTCTATACATATCAATAGGATGATATTAGCAATCAAAAAATAAATAAAAAAAATATAATAAACAAAATTCAAATGAATTAAAGAGATATAAAATATCCCTAAAATTATATTAACTCTTAGCAAAATCGATCCCTTATAGATAAATAAACTAAATTCGAATGAATTAAAGAGATATAAAATATCCCTAACAATATATTAAGCCTTAGCAAAATCGATCCCTTATAGATAGATAAATAAACAACATAATGGTGAACCAGACTATCATGATGGTTTTTCTTTGCCAAAAATTAATAATGTCAAATTCAGAATTGAAACCTATTTGAACCAAGCAATTCAGCCTGAAGATCCAATAGGATTCCCGTCAACGCATATTACAAGTTGTGTCGTTATACCTATACCGCAAGCATGTTAGCCTGTAATGCAACATCCATTCTGCACACACATTTTTGTGTGGGATTTTCATAGAGCCGGTATTATAGCTTGTGTGGTCTTGCTAAAATGCTTGCGTTACAGCCTATACCAACACAATCCATACCGCCATCTGAGAGCAGTAGTTATGGATTTTGTAAAACAAAAATGTTTCACAAAACTCATAACTAAAGTGTTACAAAGTACACTAACCCATAAACTACCTATTAACCCCTAAACCGCCACCCTCCTGCATCGCAAACACTATATTAAACTTATTAACCCCTAATCTGCCGCCCACCCACATCGCAACTATTAAATAAACCTAATAACCCCTAATCTGCCGCCCAACCACATCGCCAACACTATTTATATATTTAAAACCCTAATCTGTGTACGTACCTGGAGGTGGATGTGCTTGTTTGCAGACTGCATTGGCGTCTTTAACACCACTCTCTTTGTTTGCACTAACACAAAGTGAATTTCCATTGGCCTAAATACCTGCCTTTCTGTGGATGCACGGAGTGCAGAATTATTAGGCAAATGAGTATTTTGACCACATCATCCTCTTTATGCATGTTGTCTTACTCCAAGCTGTATAGGCTCAAAAGCCTACTACCAATTAAGCATATTAGGTGATGTGCATCTCTGTAATGAGAAGGGGTGTGGTCTAATGACATCAACACCCTATATCAGGTGTGCATAATTATTAGGCAACTTCCTTTCCTTTGGCAAAATGGGTCAAAAGAAGGACTTGACAGGCTCAGAAAAGTCAAAAATAGTAAGATATCTTGCAGAGGGATGCAGCACTCTTAAAATTGCAAAGCTTCTGAAGCGTGATCATCGAACAATCAAGCGTTTCATTCAAAATAGTCAACAGGGTCGCAAGAAGCGTGTGGAAAACCAAGGCGCAAAATAACTGCCCATGAACTGAGAAAAGTCAAGCGTGCAGCTGCCAAGATGCCACTTGCCACCAGTTTGGCCATATTTCAGAGCTGCAACATCACTGGAGTGCCCAAAAGCACAAGGTGTGCAATACTTAGAGACATGGCCAAGGTAAGAAAGGCTGAAAGACGACTACCACTGAACAAGACACACAAGCTGAAATGTCAAGACTGGGCCAAGAAATATCTCAAGACTGATTTTTCTAAGGTTTTATGGACTGATGAAATGAGAGTGAGTCTTGATGGGCCAGATGGATGGGCCCGTGGCTGGATTGGTAAAGGGCAGAGAGCTCCAGTCCGACTCAGACGCCAGCAAGGTGGAGGTGGAGTACTGGTTTGGGCTGGTATCATCAAAGATGAGCTTGTGGGGCCTTTTCGGGTTGAGGATGGAGTCAAGCTCAACTCCCAGTCCTACTGCCAGTTTCTGGAAGACACTTTCTTCAAGCAGTGGTACAGGAAGAAGTCTGCATCCTTCAAGAAAAACATGATTTTCATGCAGGACAATGCTCCATCACACGCGTCCAAGTACTCCACAGCGTGGCTGGCAAGAAAGGGTATAAAAGAAGAAAATCTAATGACATGGCCTCCTTGTTCACCTGATCTGAACCCCATTGAGAACCTGTGGTCCATCATCAAATGTGAGATTTACAAGGAGGGAAAACAGTACACCTCTCTGAACAGTGTCTGGGAGGCTGTGGTTGCTGCTGCACGCAATGTTGATGGTGAACAGATCAAAACACTGACAGAATCCATGGATGGCAGGCTTTTGAGTGTCCTTGCAAAGAAAGGTGGCTATATTGGTCACTGATTTGTTTTTGTTTTGTTTTTGAATGTCAGAAATGTATATTTGTGAATGTTGAGATGTTATATTGGTTTCACTGGTAAAAATAAATAATTGAAATGGGTATATATTTGTTTTTTGTTAAGTTGCCTAATAATTATGCACAGTAATAGTCACCTGCACACACAGATATCCCCCTAAAATAGCTATAACTAAAAACAAACTAAAAACTACTTCCAAAACTATTCAGCTTTGATATTAATGAGTTTTTTGGGTTCATTAAGAACATGGTTGTTATTCAATAATAAAATTAATCCTCAAAAATACAACTTGCCTAATAATTCTGCACTCCCTGTAATAAAATCTTTTGGAGTGTGAATTTGGCACCACGTAGGAGGAAAATCCCCTGAACGGTTGTATATGTGTTTTGGCATAGGTGATTCAACTTTTACCTTTCATCAATGGCCACAATGTGTAAATAAGCCACACCTTGATCCTAAACACATGGAAATATTTGGGACTTTTAATTGTTATCAGTTTGCTAATATTCTACAACAGAGTGTATGATCTGCTGCTTTTTTATTTTCAGCTGCTACTCCAATTTGTAATGTTATTAGCTGCAACACGCACTATTTAATTCACTTACGCTGTATAAGACACATTGAGACTCGTTTTGGGATTGCATACATAGATCCTGCTGTATTGTATTTCATGACACCAATACCATTATTGAATGGTGGTGCCCGCTGAAATAGGAGTTGTATGCATTCCCTTTAGTCTGTGTAGTCTTTTTTGGACCATTAGGTCTTGTGTACAAATAATCTACATGTATTTTGCACAATACAAATATTTTCCCTGCAATTGATTGATTGATTGTTGTGTAGCTAGGCATTATTCACAGTTTAAGGAATCAATATAGTGTAACTCTACAGACATAGATCCTCATGGATCACTATGATGGTCGAATTAGCGCTCAGTGTGTAACCATCCTCTAGTGGAGGTGTTGTCTGTTCTGTTTTGTGTTATAATGTTTTAGAGCATGTTGTGTTCATTGGTTTTGAAATTAAAGTTACATTTAGTCTGTTTTCAGAACGCATCTACCTCCTGTGTACTATTTTTTGGTTCATTTTGTCTTTTATGGGCTGGAAGGCTTCTTTGCCTGATGTGTGAGTGCATGATTTGGGAAACACTATATTCCATTATTAATGGTGATATTGCCTTTGCTCAGCATATATATAAAAAGTTGTGCTGAAATCCCTGTCTTGTTTGGTAGTTACCCTATTTTAGGTAAAAACCCTGTCTTTCTGTATATTGTGTCTTTTTAATATTTAGATATGCGCTGTACCTTACAGTATAGCATTGTGTATTTACCTGTTACTTACTACAAACCTATCATATTCTAGCAGCGTGGTGAAACCACAAACAGTTTCCTAACATGTATATTAAATATAACATTCTCTACACACATTCACCAAGTGGAGACTACACTTAATATACGGTACAGGCTCAGAAAATAGGGGACACTTATGAAAACTAGATTAACTGCCTTTCATGCTTAGAACTAGTTGTTTAACTTGACTACATATATACAGTAATATTGAGCCCATGGGTAGTTCGTTTACATTCATGTACACTCTTACCCCTCCTGTGACCTCTCATTAGGAGTAATCTACAGAATCACCTACAGTCTCACTTTATTACATGATCTCTATGACTTATAGATATTGTTGCAGTAGTATGTTAAATGGTTCAGATTATTGGTTAATTTATATTACACACTTACTATACGAAATTAGATATGTTTTTGCTGTTGTCATTCAGATATGAGTTTCCTTCGCATTATGTCATATCTTAATATCTCATATACATCAGTGGGCCCAAGAGTGAGATTGGTCTATAACTCATATGTCTCTGAAAACTGGCATTAGATAAGTTTATAGATCACATTTGATTTGTGTAGTAATCTTATGACAGTATTGTGCATTGTTCATATTGTGGCTTAAAACTTTGACATGTTCTTTTATCAACTTTGCTCTACACAGATCACTGCTTCTGACTACCAGAGGAGTCACTAATGCCCAACGATATTTCAGCTATGATGTATTCGCTCATAGTTAATTTTATTAATTTGTGTATCTAACTAAGAGCCAATGCACACTAATATTTATCCCAGCCTCCCCTGAGTGGGGAGCCTCTAAAGCCTGGTAGAACTAACTCTTATCAGTACCTGTCTCAAAACTACATATCTTAGCATACTGCTCCCACTAAAGGTTACCTTCCTACAAGCTACTCACACTATTCTAGACAACATAAATTATTAGGTTAATATATACTACTTTATTTTACTATCCACCCTACTTGTTACTTCTTCAGAATAACCCACTACTCAACACTCAAGTTAGCAAGCTACTATCTTTTTATATATCCAGAGTACACATATACCTTCAGTTCTAGACTTCTAATGGAACATACTCCTTCCTGCTTCTACTATTTACTTGTGGTCTACTATTTTATCACCTTTTTTCTTTTCTCTTTTTCAGATAACGCACTAAGCTAACAAAGGCCCAAGCCCCCTCCCTCCCTCAACCTAAAGCAGCTCTTGTCTGCTGATTCAACCCAATTTTTTAATTTCAGTTGCAAATTTTCTATTAATTATCTAGGTCCAAAAGTGACAACTTCAAAGGCCAATTTCCTCTCCTAGATTATATGAGTCTTGTTGGGTCCAAGAGTAACCCCCTGTGTTAAATGAGGAATCTACTAAAGAAAATAACATAAAACAGAAGTTCAAGATGCCTACCTATAGTGATCCATTGTCATGTTTTTACTTTTATCAAAAACTATTTGTGAGCTATAATTTTTGTCATCTGTGTTTTATGGTTTTCCATTTATGTTGTATATTTCACACAACCTCAATAAAAACTTATTTAATTAAAAATAAATAAAATTATATTATAGTTTAATGTAGACATGTGCAGCCGCGAAAAATTTGGTTCGGTTCGGACCGATTCGAATTTCGGTTCGGATCGATTCGAATTCGGAAGATATCTAATGAATTTGTTTTGCATTCATTCAGATTCTTTCGGATTCGAAAAAATTTGGTTCGCATTCATTTCGGTTCGGTTCAATTCGGTTCGAATCGATTCGGATTTTCGGAAATTCGGTCACTGTAAAGTGGGATGTGCTGTGTATTACACTAGTATACTAGTGTAATACACAGCCATCCGAATCCATCCGAATCTACCGAATAAATTCGAATCGATTCGGATTTATTCAGTAGAATCAGAACTACCGCAATTTGGAAATTCGAATCGATCCGAATCCCGAATTCGAACAAATTCGTCCAAATTTCGATTCGGGCCGAACCAAATCGCACATGTCTAGTTTAATGGACAAGTTAGAAAGTTGGGAGAAGAAAAAGTTCAAATGTACTGACTGACTCTTTTATTGATGTTGTGAGCTCTTTGAAAAATAAAGTATTTAAAAAAAATACAATGTCCCCCCAACAGTAAAACCCACCACCCAACCAACCCCCCTAAAAAAAACTAAGTTACCCATTGCCCCTAAAGGGGCATTTGTATGGGCATTGCTCTTAAAAAGGCATTCAGTTATTTTTCACTGCCCTTAAAAGGGCATTCAGCTCTTTTACAAAAGCCCAAAGCCCTTATCTAAAAAAAAACACCCCAAAAAATGAGAAAAAAACTAACACTAACCCCAGAATATCTACTCACGGTTTCTGAAGTCCAGACATCCATCTTCATCCAGATGGCAAGAAGTCTTCGTCCAGGCGGCAAAATCTTCATCCATCTTGTGGACATCTTCTATCTTCATCCCGATGGCACAGAGCGGAGCCATCCTTAAAGCCGATCCCATCCTGCATGGAGCGTCCTCTTCATACGGTCACTGCCGTACACTGAAGTTGAATGCAAGGTAGCCATTTCAAAATGGCGTACCTTGCATTCCTATTGGCTGATTTGAGTCTTCAAAATTAAATCATCCAATAGGATGAGAGCTTCTGAAATCCTATTGGCTGTTCAAAACAGCCAATAGGATGAGAGCTATTGGCTGTTCAAAGAGGACGCTCCATGCAGGATGGGATCGGCTTCCAGGAGGGCTCTGCTCTGCGCCACCGGCATGAACATAGAAGACGTCCCTGAGATGCATCAAGATGTCGCCACCTGGATGAAGATGGATGTCCAAACTTCAGGAACTGTGCGAAGATATTCAGGGGTTAGTGTTAGGTGGGTTTTTTTTCCGTTTTTTTGGGGTGGTTTTTTTTTTTTAGATTAGGGCTTTTGTAAAAGAGCTGAATGTCCTTTTAAAGGCAGTGAAAAAAGAACTGCCCATATAAATGCCCCTCTAGGGGCAATGGGTAGCTTAGATTTTTTTAGAGTTAGTTTTTTTTATTTTAGGGGGTTGGTTGGGTGGTGGGTTTTACTGTTGGGGGGACTTTGTATTTTTTTACAGGTAAAAAAACTGTTTAACTTAGGTCAATGCCCTACAAAAGGCCCTTTAAAGGGCTATTGGTAGTTTATTGTAGGCTATGGGTATTTTTATTTTGGGGGGGCTTTTTTATGTTTATAGGGCTATTAGATTAGGTGTAATTGTTTTTATTTTTGATCATTTTGTTTATTATTTTTGTAAGCTTAGTGTTTTTTTATTTACCGTAATTTAGTGTTTATTATTTATTTTTTTCGTAGTGTTAGGTTTTTTAAAATTTGTAATTTTGATTTTTTAATTGGTAGTATTTTTTATTTTATTAGAACAGTAAGGTTAGGTTAATTCATAGTTTAAACTTAGGTTTATTTTTATTTCACAGGTAAGTTTCTATTTATTTAAATATAGTTATAACCTAGGGGTGTTAGGTTTAGGGGTTAATATTTTAATTTAGTGTTTTGCGATGTGGGAGGTCAGAGGTTTAGGGGTTAATAACTTTATTATAGTGGCGGCTATGTCGGGGAGTGGCGGATTAGGGGTTAATAGCTTTTATTAGTGTTGGCGATGTTGGGGAGAGGCGGAATAGGGGTTAATAACTTTATTATAGTGTTGGCAATGTCGGAGAGTGGTGGAATAGGGGTTAATAACTTTTATTAGTGTTGGCATTGTCAGGTGCAGCAGATTAGGGGTTAATAATTTTATTTAGGTGTCTGCGATGTCGGGGAGAGGTGGATTAGGGGTGTTTAGATTTGGGGTTTATGTTAGGGTGTTAGGTTTAAATGTAGCTTTTTTTCCCCCACCAATGGGGTTGCGTTACGGAGATTTTTCATTCCGCCCTCAGGTGTTTTTCTAACACTCTCTCCCCATTGATGTCTATGGGGGAAAACGTGAACGAGCACATCAAAGCCTGGCTTCCACATTTTCTCTCTTGTAATGTCACTTCTCTCATCTTTGGTGCCTTCAACATACCCGTTGATAATCCTAACATGCCTGCTGCCTCTAAAGTCTATCCCTTACCACCTCTTTTGGCCTGTACGAGTGGACAACATCTCCAACCCACTGTGACGGCAACTCCATAGACCTAGTCTTCACTAATCTCTGTGCCGTTTCCAACTTCCTTAACTTCTCCTTTCCTCTCTCTGACCCCCATCTACTAACCTTATCTCCTACTCTAGCTATTACATCTTTGCAAGCTCCCAAAAAACTGCTACCTTGCAGGAATTTAAATGACTTGGATCTCACAGACTTTTCCACTCAACTGAATCCTCTGCCCTCCAACATTTCATCCCTCTCTTGCCCAAACCTCATGGCATTACAGTATAATTCGGCACTAAAATCAACACTTGACAAATCTGCACCCTCCACTCTTCGACATACATTAATCACTCAATGGCAAATGTGGAACACCAAACAGACCAGATATCTTCAGCAATGTTTACGGGCTGCTGAACTGCAGTGGAGGAAATCCCGCACCTGTGCTTATCCCCGGCATTATAAATTCATCCTTAAATCCTACAACTCTGCGCTCAGCCTGGCCAAGCAAGTCTATTTCTCCTCCCTTCTATCATCTTACGCATCCAACCCCAGAAAGCTGTTCTCAACCTTTAACTCCCTTCTACGTCCACCTGTACCCCCGCCCACTAACAACCTCACTGCTCAGATTATTGCTGATCACTTAAAAAATAAAACTGACAGCATTAGAAAAGATATCTGCACCTCAAACCCCTCAAACCCAGCAATCCTACCCACCCCTTCTATTAACAAAACTCTATGCAACTTCCCCCCTGTAACAGAGGAAGGAGTCTCTGTACTCCTATCCTTGGCTCATCTCACAACCTGCCCACTTGGCCCTATTCCTTCACAACTTCTTCCCTCTCTCTCTGCTTCACTAACCCCTACCCTAACTCATCTCTTTAACCAATCTCTAACTGGCACATGGCACATTTCCTGATACCTTCAAGCATGCGTCAATCATACCAATCCTAAAAAAGGCCTTTGCTTGACCCCTCCACCCCTTCTAATTATTGACCAGTCTCCTTACTTTCCTTTGCTTCAAAATTATTGGAACGACAGGTCTATAATTGGCTAACTCAATTTCTCACAACTAACTCCTTACTTGATCCACTACAATCTGGTTCCCACCCTAAATACTCAGCCGCAACCGCTCTTATTAAAGTAACAAATGACCTGTTATCAGCTAAAGCAAAAGGCCACTACTCCTTACTTATTCTTCTTGACCTGTCCACTGACTTTGACACAGTTGACGATCCTCTCCTTCTGAAAATACTACATTTATTTGGCATCTGAGACACAGCCCTCTCCTGGTTTGCCTCATATCTCTCAAAACGCTTGTTTTCAGTTTCCTTTACCACATATCTTGTGATCCTATGCCTCTCTCAGTTGGAGTACCGCAAAGCTCTGTCTTGGGACCCTGGCTTTTCTCTCTCTATACATCCTCCCTTGGAAAACTTAAAGCCTCCTTTGGATTCCATTACCACTTATATGCTGTTGATACTCAAATCTATCTTTCCTCTCTTGATATCTCTCCCTCTTTACTCACCTAGATTTCCAACTGCCTCTCTGCAATTTACTCTTGCATGTCTTCACACTACCTCCAACTCAATCTGTCCAAAACTGAGCTGCTTCTTATTCCCCCCTCTTAGAGACATCCAACACCTGACATTTCTCTGACGCTTGGATACTCTATTCTCAACACCTCACCCCAGGTCCGCTGTCTTTGGGTTACACTTGACTCAGATCTCACATTCAACCCACATATACAAGCACTTACCAAATCCTGCCATTCACACCTACGCAACATTTCCAGAATTTCTCTCTTCCTTACTCAAAAAACTACAAAAATACTTATTAATTCCCTCATTTTGTCACACATTGATTATT
Organism: Bombina bombina; assembly: GCF_027579735.1. Lineage (NCBI taxonomy): Eukaryota > Metazoa > Chordata > Amphibia > Anura > Bombinatoridae > Bombina > Bombina bombina. Next base: position 506,596,029 of record NC_069502.1, read on the forward strand.
GCAATCTACTTCTAAATGGCCTTCCAAAACACTGCCTCTTCTCCCTCCAAACTATTATAAATGCTTCTGCTAGACTCATCCATCTAAGTCGCCGATCTACATCAGCTGCTCCGCTCTGCCAGTCTCTACACTGGCTCCCCATACATTCCAGAATACAATTTAAAGTATTAAACCTAACTTACAAAGCACTCAACAGTCTAACTCCCAACTGTATTTCCTTTCTCATTGTGAAATATTCCCCATGCCGTCCTCTTCGATCAACCTCTAACCTATGTCTCTCCACTCCTGTTATCTCTACGTCCCACTCCCGTCTTCAACACTTCACACGTACAGCTCTTGTCCTCTGGAACTCTCTAGCCCGCTTCATACGACTGTCTCCAACATTGTATAGCTTCAGATGCTCCTTGAAAACCCTCCTATTCAGAGAGGCTTACCATCTCTCCTCCATCTCTCATCCTAACCAAACTAATACATGAACTGCCTGACTCACTGCTGCAACTACAACCAATGTGACAAGCTACCCCCAACCTTATGTCTCTGTACCCTAAACCTGTAGACTGTGAGCTCTCCGGAGCAGGACCCTCTTCCTTCTGTACTAGATTTTTTTTTAGTTTTGTTATGTTTTGTATTTTATCACAAATCCTTGTCATTGTATACTCCTATCACTGTACCCAGCACTACGGAATTTTGCGGCGCTATAGAAATAAATAATAATAATAATAATAATAAAGTATAGACCTTAATGCCACCATATTGCACGCACAAGGAGGCTTTTCAGTAACTCGTAATGGCAGCGCTATAGAGATTGAAATAATGCAACTTTTTTGCCATTAGTTTTGCACCCTGTTTAGCACAAAACTTTTAATCTAGGTGTCTTTTTGATGCATTTCATTATTTCTAAGCTATACGTATGTCTTGACTAGAATTATTTTAAATATAAGCTCTCAGTGACTTAATTTAAATATTAAATAAGCAGACTAAACAAGACCACATCATTCATTCACAAATATATTTTGTTACAAATACATATACAAGAACATATAAAGATGCACACACTTAAAGGGACATTCTGATCAAATATGAAATGCACATAGATGAATTACATCTTTGAATATAAACATATTTACAATATACATGTATTGCCAAACATGCTTCTAGTAAAAGTTATCACTGTTTTAGTGTTATCATTATCTTCTGTTTAAACATGTGAAGCATATCAAGAAATTCTCATTGTACCAGCTTTTTAAATATTGCATCTGGTCATATCAGTAATTATTCCAATTGAGTCATTACCAGATGATACAAGCACCTTAGGCTCCATGAGCAAGTGCTTTGTTTAAAATGCTGGTGCATGGAACATACTGAAGTATGCTCTTGAAACAGCTGTATGCTGTTAGCATTTTTGCTAATTCATGTATATTACAGAAAAATGCTTCTATTCTAAACTGAAATGCACCAGTGCGCTACATTATAAAAATAAAAGTTTGCAAAATACATTAGATGCAGCTCTTATGAAGTTGATCTCGGAACACACAGCTGTGATAAGGGGCAATTACAAATATCTTTAATTTCCACAATCCTTAATATTAGTTTCATAAAAGTCTTTTTGTGAATCTTGGCTAGTGTCTCAACAATCTTTTTTTACTCTGTGGAGGCCAGTCTATAAATGTCAATGTTTTATCAGCTGTTTTTCTCTCCAAATATGATTTCACTGCATTAGCAAGTGTGCTTGGGATCATTATCATGCTGAAAAATAAAAACATTCCTAATGAGACTCTTTCCAGAAGGAATGTCATGATGAATTAAAACCTGTTTATACTTTCAGCATTCCTGATCCCATCAATTCGGACAATATCGCCAACACCACTGGCAAAAATGCAGCCCAAAACCAGGTCAGACCCTCCACCATGTTTCACCGCAAGCTGCAAGCACTCAATCTTCCATCTCTCTTAAAATCGTCTCACATATTGTCGACGATTGGACCTAAAAATGTCAAACTTGGATCTGTCACTCCATAATACTCTTTTCCACAGATATTGATTCCAGTCTTTTTGAGTTAGCATATGTTAGCCATTTCACCATGTTCCCCTTCCGAAATAGTGGTTTCTTGGCTGCTACCCTTCCACAAAGACTATTCCTGATAAAGCTTCTTCGGACTGTAGAATGGTCAAATTGGCCTCCTGATGAAGCTCCCAGATGCTGAGCAAGGTCCTTGCTGGACTTCTTCTGGTTTCTCAAAGCAGAAAATCTGATAAACTTTTCATCAGATTTTTAAAGTTTTTTTGGACTTCCGGTCCTTTTTTGTCCTTGACCTCTCCTGATTCTTTAAATTTCTTTATAACAGCTTGAATACCACATCTTGAGTATCCAGTTTGTTTGCTGATTTTCTTTTGAGAGTGGCCTTGCTGATGCAAAAGTATGATTTTATGTCTGTAAATTCTGTAATTCTTTTGCATTTTGAATGGAATGATGTGATTGAAAGTTGGTCTTATTAGTAAGCTTCCAATTAATTAAAATTATACCACATGTGTATGTAATGCTCAAGCATATCTTGAACAAATTTGGTGTAATAAATCTTTTTCACAGCAGTCATTTTGACATGAAATATTAGGACAAATTCAGGTGTTAGCAATGACATTAATTAGGGTTCCATTCCATTTAGGTTCACCAGAGCCAGGTTCCTGAGTTCCTGCTATTGCTCAAGCGTAAGTGGACTCCCTAAAATATTAGACTACAGATCAAATAAAGCACTCTCGGATCATAACCTCCAATTTTTTGGTATCTTGCCTGTCTTCAAGTAAATCACACTATGTTGTTACAAAAACCTGTTGCCTAAATATAGTGTACTGATTCCATCACCAAATCCTGTGCATGCTATTCCACATCCACTTCCAGCTTTATCTTGGCTGTGGTGTGTGAATCATCGTTTCCTAGCATGAAGCCAGAACATCTCTGTGAATAAACAAACACTCAAAACATAGGACATTATATACATTGAATACACCAGAGTAACTAAGATTTTTCACTATGTCTACCATTAAAGTTAGCATATTAAAAAAGGCTTTTCTAGCAAAATTAGCATATCAGATATATTACAACTGTTTGCAATAACTCTTACCTTTCCGTATGTCACTTTTTATTGCTACATATAAAATACCACTGATACATTAAAACAATGATTTTTCAGACCCCATCCTTTACATATATTGCCAAGTTCCCGTGTAAATAAAGTGTTTGTAATTTTGCCTAGCATAATCCTAAGTGTACATTGCTAAACCATTACCATCCTCATTAAACCATCTTTTTAAAAATATATCTCCCTCAAGATTTAATTAAGAGATCAATTAAATAACTAGTTATTCAGTTATACAAAATTAAATCTAAATTAATTAGAAAGATCCAAAAAGGGTCATAAAAAGAACACAGACATAAAAAAAGAACACAGAGACTCTTTATATGTTACATAAATATATAATCAAGAGGGCCACAAAAACATAAACAAAGCTATAAAAAACATTCGGCTAGATTACGAGTTATGCGTTAAGGTAAAAAAGCAGCGTTAACAGGTCCTAACGCTGCTTTTTTATGCACGCTGGTATTACGAGCCTTGCAGGTATAGGTGTACCGCATACTTTTTTGGCCTTACCGCAAATCAACTTACGTAAATTTTGTAAAGACTTTTTCTATGGGACTTCTATAGCGCCAGTATTGCGAGTTTGTCCTGGGAGGCCAAAAAGTGAGCGGTACACCCTCTACCTCCAAGATTCCTAACACATTTTAAAGTCAGTAGTTATGAGTTTTACGCTACAAAGCTGTAGCATAAAACTCAAAACTAAAGTGCTAAAAAGTACACTAACAAGCATATACTACCTATTAAACCCCAAAACCGAGGCCCTCCCGCATCGCAATACTAAAATAAAATTATTAACCCCTAAGCTGCTGCTCCGGACATCGCCGCCACTATATTAAACATATTAACCCCTAAACCGCCGCACTCCTGCCTCACAAACACTAGTTAAATATTATTAACCCCTAATCTGCTGCCCCAACATCTCCACCACCTACATTATACTTATTAACCCCTAATCTGCCGTCTCCAACGTTGCCGCCACTATTCTAAATGTATTAACCCTTTAAACCTAAGTCTAACCCTAACACCCTCTAACTTAAATATAATTAAAATAAATCTAAATACAAATTACTATCATTACCTAATTTATTCCTATTTAAAACTAAATACTTACCTATAAAATAAACCCTAAGCTAGCTATACTATAACTAATAGTTACATTGTAGTTAGTTTAGGGTTTATTTTTATTTTACAGGCAAGTTTGTATTTATTTTAACTAGGTAGAATAGTTACTAAATAGTTATTAACTATTTAATAACTACCTAGCTAAAATAAATACAAATTTACCTGTAAAATAAAACCTAACCTAAGTTACAATAACACCTAATCTAAACCTACAATTAAATATATCCCCTACATTAAATACAATTAAATAAATTAAACAAAATTAGCTAAATTACCAAAAAACAAAAACACTAAATTACAGAAAATAAAAAACCAATTACAAGATCTTTAAACCAATTACACCTAATCTAATAGCCCTATAAAAATAAAAAAGCCCACCTTAGCCTAAACTAAACTACCAATAGCCCTTAAAAGGACCTTTTGCAGGGCATTGCCCCAAAGAAATCAGCTCTTTTACCTGTAAAAAAAAAATACAAACAACTCCCCCAACAGTAAAACCCACCACCCACAAAACCAACCCCCCAAACTAACTAAAAAAACCTAAGCTCCCCATTGCCCTGAAAAGGGCATTTGGATGGGCATTGCCCTTAAAAGGGCATTTAGTTATATTGCAGCCCAAAGCCCTAACCTAAAAAAAAAACACCCAATACACCCTTAAAAAATCCTAACACTAACCCCCGAAGATTCACTTACCGAGAGAAGTCTTCATCCAAGCGGCAAGATGTCCTCAATGAAGCCGTCAGAAGTGGTCCTCCAGATGGGCAGAAGTGGTCCTCCAGACGGACAGAAGTCTTCATCCAGACGGCATCTTCTATCTTCATCCTTCCGACGCGGAGCGGCTCCATCTTCAAGACATCCGGCACGGAGCATCCTCTTCCAACGACGTCTTCTTGATGAATGAAGGTACCTTTAAATGACGTCATTCAAGATTGCATCCCTTAGATTCCGATTGGCTGATAGAATTATATCAGCCAATCGCAATTAAGGTAGAAAAAATCCTATTGGCTGATTGGATCAGCCAATAGGATTGAACTTAAATCCTATTGGCTAATCCAATTAGCCAATAGGATTGAGCTTGCATTCTATTGGCTGATTGGAACAGCCAATAGAATGCGAGCTCAATCCTATTGGCTGATTGGATCAATTCAATCTAAGTTCAATCTAAGGGATGCCATCTTGGATGACGTCATTTAAAGGTACCTGCATTCATCAAGAAGACGTCATTGGAAGAGGATGCTCCACGCCGGATGTCTTCAAGGTGGAGCTGCTCCGCGTCGGAAGGATGAAGATAGAAGATGCCATCTGGATGAAGACTTCTGCCTGTCTGGAGGACCACTTCTGCCCGTCTGGAGGACCACTTCTGCCGACTTCATTGAGGACATCTTGCCGCTTGGATGAAGACATCTCCTGGTAAGTGAATCTTCGGGGGATAGTGTTAGGATTTTTTAAGGGTGTATTGGGTGGGGGGTTTTTTAGGTTAGGGTTTTAGGCCTGCAATAGAGCTAAATGCCCTTTTAAGGGCAATGCCCATCCAAATGCCCTTTTCAGGGCAATGGGAAGCTTAGGTTTTTTTAGTTTGGGTTTTATTTGGGGGTTTAGTTGTGTGGATGGTGGGTTTTACTGTTGGGGGGGTTGTTTGTATTTTTTTTTACAGGTAAAGGAGCTGATTTCTTTGGGGAAATGCCCCACAAAAGGCCCTTTTAAGGGCTATTGGTAGTTTAGTTTAGGCTAGGGTTTTTTTTTATTTTGGGTGGGCTTTTTTTATTTTGATATTGGGCTCTTAGATTAGGTGTAATTAGTTTAAAGATCTTGTAATTTGTTTTTTATTTTCTGTAATTAAGTGTTTGTTTTTTTTGGTAATTTAGCTAATTTAATTTAATTTATTTAATTGTATTTAATATAGGGAATTTATTTAATTGTAGTGTAGTTTTATGTGTTATTGCAACTTAGGTTAGGTTTTATTTTAAAGGTAAATTTGTATTTATTTTAGCTAGGTAGTTATTAAATAGTTCATAACTATTTAGTAACTATTCTACCTAGTTAAAATAAATAAAAACATGCCTGTAAAATAAAAATAAACCCTAAGCTAGCTACAATGTAACTATTAGTTATATTGTAGCTAGCTTAGGGTTTATTTTATAGGTAAGTATTTAGTTTTAAATAGGTATTTAGTTAATGATAGGAATTTGTATTTAGATTTATTTAAATTATATTTAAGTTAGGGGGTGTTAGGGTTAGACTTAGATTTAGGGTTTAATAAATATAATATAGTAGCGGCGATGTTGGGGGCGGCAGATTAGGGGTTAATAAATGTAGGTAGGTGGCGACAATGTTAGAGGCGGCAGATTAGGGGTTAATAATATATAAATAGTGTTTGCGATGCGGGAGTACGGCGGTTTAAGGGTTAATATGTTTATTATATTGGCGTGACATTGGGGGCGGCAGATTAGGGGTTAATAAATATAATGTAGGTGTCGGCGATGTCGGGGGCAACAGATTAGGGGTTAATAAGTGTTAGGGGTGTTTAGACTCGGGGGTTCATGTTAGGGTGTTAATTTGTTCCCTTATGAACCACGTAACACTATTCTCAAAATGACGGCTAATCAGAACAGTAGAATATATAATCCATGTGTCCTACTTTATATAAATTGGTAGAAAATACCTAAAAATGTGTTGATTCTCCTATGAGACATATTAAACTGTTATCAAGAAACAGCGGCTAATTAGAACATTAGGATGTAAGATCCATATGCCCCACATTGCGTACAAGCCGGTCTGTGTACTGAAGTTTAGCAGCAAATAGTCTGTATAGGATTTATCTTGAAACGTAGCCATATTGTTCATATAGTTGCAACTGCTAAAGAATATATGCATACATAACAGAAACTGTACATAATCTCTCCGTATTTAACCTATCATTAGTCCTAAATGGTAAAACATTTACAACATACTTCATACGGGATGATAATATGTTACAACTCAATCTATAAAACACATATACCTTTTAGGATTATTAATGATTTGTGGGCATCAAATACATTAAACTATCTGAAGAATCCAACTCACTCCCCAAGTTGAATATAGTTAAAACACCTTTGCATTGACAACATACATTGATTCTTATAATCCTTTATTCTTACGCACCTTTAGCTTTAGCACACTTTGGGTTAGCGCAACTTTGGGCTAGTGCTCAAGCAAAAGCCAGTTATGTAGGGTGCTCTATAGGAGTCTATGAGATGAGGGAGTTAACATTACCGGATTATCCAACCTCCAGATGTTGGCATGCTTGAGGCTTTTGCTCAATAGCAACCATTTTAACTTTAAATAGTAATATGTGTGAAAGAATAAGTACACTATTGATTTAACTTGAACTGTGTTAGCACTCAATAGCGATAATATTTTTGCGCTCCACTTGTGATCTAGGCCTCAATGTGTAATGCAATCTATTAATATATAAAATATTGACGTACAATATATACTGTATTGTACATTACGCCTAGTTGGTTTTTTTTAACCATTTTTGTCCATGTTTAGCTACTTGAATAAATAACTAATTGTTCTAGGTATGAATAGTTTTTCTGGTCCCATATTTTAATCTTCCCCTTATCAAACAATATTTTTTTTAATATTCCCTTGCATGACTCTGAATAAATATAATACATTATCCACAATTATAAAAAAAACATATGTCTTTAATATTATTCTTTTGGAAACCTACTATTTTAGAAAAGTATTTGTAAGGTCTAGAAACTGTCAATCTTGTTAACATTATTTCACCTAAATAAAAGGTTTTCATGCAACTCACAGAGGGAAAGCTTTAGACACCATAATAATAATCAGTGATCCTTATATTCAGTCACGCATTCTGTCTCAATTTGTAATGTCACCATTTTATGAAGCCAAATGTGTGAAAGAAATCCCACATAGTTTAATTCAAAAATTGTAGAAAAAATATTGATGAGTTTTCTAACTAGATTATAATCTACGTCTCTCTTAAAATTCTGGTCCAGTCTTCTAACAACTTAAAGAGTATTTGTAAATTTAGAGTTTTATTGTTTTTGTATTTATTTATTTGTTTCATATCTTTTACTGGATCATTTCTCAGTTTTAAAATTCTTACATGTAAAGAAATAATATTTTGGCATTTGTTATTCAAAATAATTATTTTGACATTTTTACCAATAAACCCTAACATCTGGACATTTAGAAATTAACGCCTAGATTTAGACTTCTGCGTTAGCCGTCAAAAACGCTGGTTTTGGCCGCCCGCTGGTATTTAGAGTCAGTCAGGAAAGGGTCTAACGCTCACTTCCAAGCCGCGACTTTTCCATACCGCAGATCCCCTTATGTCAATTGCGTATCCTATCTTTTCAATGGGATCTTTCTAACGCCGGTATTTAGAGTCTTGGCTGAAGTGAGCGTTAGAAATCGACAAGACTCCAGTCGCAGAGAAAAGCCAGGAGTTAAGAGCTTTCTGGGCTAACGCCGGTTCATAAAGCTCTTAACTACTGTGCTCTAAAGTACACTAACACCCATAAACTACCTATGTACCATTAAACCGAGGCCCCCCCCGCATCTCCGCCACTCTATTAAAATTTTTTAACCCCTAATCTGCCGACCGCACACCGCCGCAACCTACATTATCCCTATGTACCCCTAATCTGCTGCCCCTAACACCGCCGACATCTACATAATATTTATTAACCCCTAATCTGCCCCCCCCCCAACGTCGCCGCTACCTACCTACAATTATTAACCCCTAATCTGCCGACCGGACCTCGCCGCCACTATAATAAAGTTATTAACCCCTAAAGCTAAGTCTAACCCTAACCCTAACACCCCCCTAAGTTAAATATAATTTAATTCTAGCAAAATAAAATAATTCTTATTAAATAAATTAATCCTATTTAAAGCTAAATACTTACCTGTAAAATAAACCCTAATATAGCTACAATATAAATAATAATTATATTGTAGCTATTTTAGGATTAATATTTATTTTACGATCAACTTTGTATTTATTTTAACCAGGTACAATAGCTATTAAATAGTTAATAACTATTTAATACCTACCTAGTTAAAATAATTACAAAATTACCTGTAAAATAAATCCTAACCTAAGTTACAATTAAACCTAACACTACACTATCAATAAATTAATTAAACTACCTACAAATAAATACATATAAATACACTAACTAAAGTACAAAAAATAAAAAAAGAACTAAATTGTCAAAAAAATAATTTACAAACATTATAAAAATATTACAACAATTTTAAGCTAATTACACCTACTCTAAGCCCCCTAATAAAATAACAAAGCCCCCAAAATAAAAAAATGCCCTACCCTATTCTAAAATAAAAATTGAAAAGCTCTTTTACCTTACAAGCCTTTAAAAGGGCCTTTTGCGGGGCAAGCCCCAAAGAATTCTGCTCTTTTGCCTGTAAAAAAAAACATACAATACCCCCCCCCACAACATTACAACCCACCACCCACATACCCCTAATCTAACCCAAACCCCCCTTAAATAAACCTAACACTAAGCCCCTGAAGATCTTCCTACCTTATCTTCACCACGTCGGGTATCACCGATCCGTACAGAAGAGGGTCCGAAGTCTTTATCCAAGCGGGGGCTGAAGAGGTCCATCATCTGGCTGAAGTCTTCATCCAAGCGGGGGCTGAAGAGGTCCATCATCCAGCTGAAGTCTTCTATCTTCTATCAAGAAGACTCTTCTGATAATCTGATAGGAACAGCCAATAGAATGCGAGCTCAATCTGATTGGCTGATCCAATCAGCCAATCGGATTGAACTTGAATCTGATTGGCTGATTCCATCAGCCAATCAGAATTTTCCTACCTTAATTCCGATTGGCTGATAGAATCCTATCAGCCAATCGGAATTCGAGGGACGCCATCTTGGATGACGTCCCTTAAAGGAACCTTCATTCATCAGGAGTTCGTCGTGGAGGAAGGATGTAATGATTTAGTAGAGAGTGAGGATGGATCACAACTGCAGAGTATGCAAAATAAATGAATTGTATCACTTTTGGCAAATGGACTATTGAACAGCATAGACCAAGCTGCTTTAAGTGAAGTTGTTATTCTCAAGTAATTGAATTGCAGATCAGAAACTTGTCTGGCAACGAATGATGTAAATCACATATGCTGTCACAGCAATAGTATAAACATAAACAAAGGCTGGATCAGAAGAAATGTAAAAAATAAAACAATTTCTTAGTAGCAAACTTTAGTGTTCAGCTAGCTCCCAGTATGATAAATCTTGATAAAGAAAAGCAGAGTTCCAGAAAGCAGGTAGTGTTGCTATTAGTGCTGGAGTAAGATATAACAGTTCAGTGTGAAGTGTAACTCTCAGTTTTAGACACTATTAGTTAGTTTGTCACAGAACAGTATACACATGTGCTGATAGTCTTGCAGTCAGTAGAGCAGCAGGGAAAAGCAAAGTTCAAGGTTTATTTGTACAGCACAGCTTAAAGTAACTACAGTGCTTACCCCCAGTCACCGGATGGTGTGAAATAGAAGCAGAATTAATTCTGAGATGTCCTTGTACTTAGTCCATGGGAGGTTGTTTGTAGATGAGTTGCACTGTGTTGCAGTGGAAGAGAGATTGAAGTCTGCTGTGTGAGAAACGCTTCAGTGGCTCAAATGAGATAGCAACTCAGAGGGAGAAGGCAGCAAACACACTGCAGTATGAAATAAGTCTCTGTTGTAGCGTGCACGCTTAAAAGAAAAACTCGCCTCTGTAAAAGTTTATGTAGGCAAAATGAGCATATGAACCGGCAGTAAAAATAAGTAATCCCAAGGTAGTAGCTGGTTCAGAAATTGGAAGAAAAGCAGACTGGTTTGTTTTCAGAAAAAACACACAGCAAGTGGAAAACAGACAGACTTCAGAGCTAGTCTAGAAACTTAATAATTAAGCACCTGTCTGCAGTCAGCTGATGCCTTAAGTACAGGTAAGGCTGAAGTCAGGTGAATGGGAAAGGCATAGGTAAAACATGGAGTGGAATCCATACATAAGGTGAATGGGAAAGGCATAGGTAAAACATGAAGCGGAATCCTTACATACGCCCCCCTTCAAGCAAGCCGATCCTCGGCTTGATGTTTAGGTCTAAGAGGATATCGTCTGTGGAAACGGGAGATGAGTAGATGCATCTATATTGGTATAAGGCTCCCAGGTGTCATCATCAGGTGAGTAGCCTTTCCATCTGACCAGATATTGTAAGACACCTTTATGCCGTCTGGAATCCAGGAGGTCTTGAATTTCATAAGTGTCCGGATCTAGGGGTACAGGTACAGGTGGTAAAATAGTTTTCACTGAAGGATCATCTGAAGCTGGTTTAAGAAGGGACACATGAAAAGTAGGATGGATGGGTATAGAACTGGGAATGTCCAGAGTAACTACATTTGGGTTAACAACGTGAGTGATAGTGAACGGTCCGATATATAATCCTGCTAGTTTTTTACTGGGAACAGGGATTTTGATATTTTTTGTCGAAAGCCAAACTTTATCGCCTATGGCATAAGATGGTGATGGTCGTCTGCGTAAGTCGTAGTATTTCTTCTGTGAGGTCTGAGCCTGTTGGATATTTGTTTTTAGGAAGTGGAAGTTTTCAGTGAGCTTCTGTAGTAGATCATCTACAGAAGGAGAAATTGGGTTATCCGTTTGTTCCAGGGAAAAATGTGGATGAAAAGCATAATTTGCAAAGAAGGGTGAAACTTTGGTGGATGAATTAACCGAGTTATTGTAGGCAAATTCGGCCAGATATAGGTATTGTGACCATTCATTTTGCTGATAAGAGCAATAACAGCGTAGATACTGCTCTAGCCATTGATTTAATTTCTCTGTTTGGCCATTTGTTTGTGGATGGAAGGCAGTACTTAGGCGATGATCAATTTTCAGTTGAGCAGAAAGACTTTTCCAGAACTTCGAGGTAAACTGAGTACCCCTATCAGTTGTTATGATTGAAGGAATTCCGTGGTATCTGACAATCGAATTTAAGAAGAGTTGTGCTGTCTCACTGGAAGTGGGAAGTTTGTTAAAAGGGATAAAATGAGCCATTTTGGTCAGGATGTCTGTGACAACAAGAATGGTGTTGAAACCTGAACTCACAGGTAATTCAACTATGAAGTCCATGCCGAGATGTAACCAAGGTCTATCAGGTATTTGAATTGGAAGAAGATGTCCATATGGCTTGGCCCTTTCCTTTTTGGAAGTAATGCAGATGGAGCAGTTTGAGATATAGTTTTTTACAGATGTTTCCAAATTTGGCCACTAGTAGGATCTGCTGAGAAGTTCCTTTGTTTTCATAATACCTGGATGTCCAAGGAGAGGTGGATCATGATGTTGTTTAATTAGAGCAGGTCTAAGAATCTCGGGGACATACAAGAGAGTCCCATGATAGTAGAGGTTGTTTCTACAAGATAGTCGGAGTTGAGGTAGCTGAGGATCTGACCGTAAAGCTGTTTGAAGTTGCGTCTTGAAAGTGGACAGTAGACCCAAAAATCTATCTGGGGGAATGATAGAAGTAGATTCCTGAGTGTTTGGAGGTCTAGGGTCTTTCCTAGAAAGTGCGTCCGCCTTTCCATTTTTAGAGCCGGGCCTGTAGATGATTTGATAGTTAAACCTGCTGAAGTATAGGCTCCATCTTACCTGTCGACTAGAGAGAGTTTTATTCCTCTGTAGGAACTCGAGATTACGGTGATCCGTGTAGATGATTATTGGTAAGACGGTGCCCTCCAGGAGATGCCTCCAATGTTCAAAGGCACGTTTTATTGCCAGGAGTTCCTTTTCTCCAACAGCATTGTTCATCTCAGGTGCAGAAAGAATTTTGGAATAGAAAGCTACTGGATATAGTGGTTGGGATATACTGCGTCTTTGCGAGAGGACAGCTCCAAGGGCATAATCGGAGGAATCCACCTCCAAAATGAATTGGAGAGAAGGGTCAGGAAATTGAAGTATTGGAGCTGAGCAGAAGGAGTTTTTTAATGAGTTGAAAGCTTCAGTTGCTTTGGAGTTCCAGGTGAAAGGTGTACTGGAACTGGTGAGTACAGTGAGAGGTTTAGCAATTTGAGAGAAATTTTTAATAAACTTTCTATAATAGTTGCTAAACCCGAGGAAACGTTGTAGTTCCTTCCTATTTTTTGGTTGTGGCCAGTTTTTTACTGAATCGACTTTGTTAGCCTGCATTTGGATACCTTTTGGGCCAATGGAGTACCCCAAAAAATCTATTTCCTTGGTGTGGAATACACACTTTTCTAGTTTTGCATATAGCCTATGAACTTGGAGCCTGGAAAGTATCCAACTAACATGTTTAACATGTTCTTCAAGCGTGTTTGAGTACACTAGAATGTCGTCCAGGTATACGACCACACAAGTATCAAGAAGATCGTGAAATATATCGTTAATAAAATACTGGAATGTGGCCGGGGCGTTAGTTAACCCGAATGGCATTACCAGGTACTCAAACAGGCCGTATCTTTTCCTAAAGGCGGTCAACCACTCATCCCCTTCTCTTATGTGGACAAGGTTATAAGCCCCTCTTAGATCTAATTTGGTGAAGATTTTGGCATGTTGGAGGCGTTCAATGAGTTCGGGGATGAGTGGTAGGGGATACCTGTTTTTTATCGTAATTTTATTGAGCTCCCTGAAGTCGATGATTGGTCGAAGGGAGTTATCTTTGTTTCTTACGAAGAAGAACCCGGCTGCTGCTGGAGAAACTGAAGGACGTATAAAACCTTTTTTTAAGTTTTCATCTAAATACGTCTTTAAATGATCAAGCTCGGGTTGGCAAAGAGGGTAGAGATGACCGTAGGGAGGAGTGGTACCAGGTTTGAGGTCGATCGGACAGTCATACGACCGATGAGGAGGTAGAGTATCAGCTTCCTTCTTACTGAATACGTCTGCAAACTTCTCATATACTTTAGGTATGTGTGGAGTTTCTGTCAAATGGAAGAGAACAGAATGATTTAGACAGGTTTGCTGGCAATATGGTGAATCAAATTTTACTTCCAAAGAACACCAATTGATCACAGGTTCGTGTAAACGGAGCCATTGTAACCCTAGTACAATGGGGAATAGAGGAGAGGTAATAACATCAAAGGTGATGTATTCCTGATGTGAACCTAGGGTGGATATCAAAATGGGAATTGTATGCTGAGTAATAGGACCAGAAGAAAGTTCAGACCCATCTACAACCCGTATAGAGACAGGAGACAATTTAGTGATGAGAGGTATTTTATATTTTTCAACAATAGCTTTATCTATGTAATTCCCTTGGGCTCCTGTGTCAATTATAGCTTCTTTCGTCATGCGATTGCTGTCCCACTGTAAAGAGAGGGTTAAAGTACAGTGAATTGGTTTATCATGTTCAATCATTGAAGTCAAATGTAAGAGAGACTTATTATTTTTATTTTTACGTAGGGAGGGGCATTTGCGGATAGGATGGTTTGGACTTCCACAATACATACACAGTCCTTTTGATTTTCTTCTAAACCTTTCTTCAGAGGTCAATGGACCCATCCTAAAGCCTATATCCAAAGGTTCAGGCACACTTGATGAAGAAGCAGTTGGAGGAGGATGGAATGATCTCTTGTAAGAAGAATCCCCAATTTGACGCTCTGACTTCCTTTCGCGAAGCCTTCTATCTATTTGCATTGAGAGCTTCATGAGGCCGTCTAAGGAGTCAGGGAGATCAGTTCGGGCTAGCTCATCTTTAACTGCTTCCGAGAGTCCTAGGCGAAATTGGTTTCTTAAGGCAATCACGTTCCATTGGGAATCAATGGCATGTTGTTTAAACTCCGTTATATAAACTTCAACAGGACGGTTGCCTTGCTTTAGTTTCCGCATCTTGCTTTCTGCAGTCAATTGTAAATTTGAGTCTGAATAAAGTTCATCCATGACTGCTAGAAAAGACTGTAGGGATGATAGAATAGGATCTTTGGTTTCAAAGAGCGTGTCTGCCCAGATTCGGGGTTCACCCCGTAGATAGGTAATCATTGTGAGCACTTTAATCTTATCATTAGGATATGTGAGTGGCTTAAGGTTGAAAGTGAGGAGGCAGGCATTCCTATATTGGCGATAGAGACTCCTATCACCATTGAACAAATCAGGTGCTGCAATCTGTGGTTCCACAATAGATTCAGCAGCTTTTGCTTTGGGAGGAGTTGTCTCTCTTATAACCTTAGTTAAAGTCTCATTTTCAATCTTTAGATCTCTTAGGCCTTGACTGAGTTCATCTACTCTTTTAGACAGGTTGTAAACGAATTGAGGCAAATCTGCTGGATCCATATTTTTAGGCTTAATTATTCTGTAATGATTTAGTAGAGAGTGAGGATGGATCACAACTGCAGAGTATGCAAAATAAATGAATTGTATCACTTTTGGCAAATGGACTATTGAACAGCATAGACCAAGCTGCTTTAAGTGAAGTTGTTATTCTCAAGTAATTGAATTGCAGATCAGAAACTTGTCTGGCAACGAATGATGTAAATCACATATGCTGTTGAATGTCACAGCAATAGTATAAACATAAACAAAGGCTGGATCAGAAGAAATGTAAAAAATAAAACAATTTCTTAGTAGCAAACTTTAGTGTTCAGCTAGCTCCCAGTATGATAAATCTTGATAAAGAAAAGCAGAGTTCCAGAAAGCAGGTAGTGTTGCTATTAGTGCTGGAGTAAGATATAACAGTTCAGACTTCAGAGCTAATCTAGAAACTTAATAATTAAGCACCTGTCTGCAGTCAGCTGATGCCTTAAGTACAGGTAAGGCTGAAGTCAGGTGAATGGGAAAGGCATAGGTAAAACATGGAGTGGATTCCATACATAAGGTGAATGGGAAAGGCATAGGTAAAACATGAAGCGGAATCCTTACAAAGGATGTTCCGCATCAGCGGGATGAAGATGGAGCCGGAAGAAAGAAGATTGAAGATGCCGCTTGATAGAAGACTTCAGCCGATGATGGACCTCTTCAGCCCCCGCTTGGATGAAAACTTCAGCCGGATGATGGACCTCTTCAGCCCCTGCTTGGATGAAGACTTCGGCCGGATGATGGACCTCTTCAGCCCCCGCTTGGATGAAGACTTTGGACCCTCTTCTGGACAGATCGGTGATACCCAGCGTGGTGAAGATAAGGTAGGAAGATCTTCAGGGGCTTAGTGTTAGGTTTATTTAAGGGGGGTTTGGGTTAGATTAGGGGTATGTGGGTGGTGGGTTGTAATGTTGGGGGGTATTGTATGTTTTTTTTATAGGGTAAGGGCATTTTTTTATTTTGGGGGGCTTTGTTATTTTATTAGAGGGCTTAGAGTAGGTGTAATTAGCTTAAAATTGTTGTAATATTTTTATAATGTTTTTATAATGTTTGTAAATTATTTTTTTATTTTTTGTAACAGTTCTTTTTTTATTTTTTGTACTTTAGTTAGTGCATTTATTTGTATTTATTTGTAGGTAGTTGATTTAATTAATTTATTGATAGTGTAGTGTTAGGTTTAATTGTAACTACGGTTAGGATTTATTTTACAGGTAATTTTGTAATTATTTTAACTAGGTAGCTATTAAATAGTTATTAACTATTTAATAGCTATTGTATCTGATTAAAATAAATACAAAGTTGCCTGTAAAATAAATATTAATCCTAAAATAGCTACAATATAATTATTATTTATATTGTAGCTATATTAGGGTTTATTTTACAGGTAAGTATTTAGCTTTAAATAAGAATAATTTATTTAATAAGATTTATTTTATTTCGTTAGATTTAAATTATATTTAATTTAGGGGGGTGTTAGGGTTAGGGTTAGACTTAGCTTTAGGGGTTAATACATTTATTAGAGTAGCTGTGAGGTCCGGTCGGCAGATTAGGGTATTAAAAATTGTAGGTAGGTAGCGGTGACGTTGGGGGGGGAGATAAGGGGTTAGTAAATATAATATAGGGGTCAGCAGGGGTTAGGGGCAGCAGATTAGGGGTTCATAGGGATAACGTAGGTTGCGGCAGTGTACGGAGCGGCAGATTAGGGGTTAATAATAAAATGCAGGGGTCAGCGATAGCGGAGACGGCAGATTAGAGGTTAATAAGTGTAAGGTTAGGGGTGTTTAGACTCGGGGTACATGTTAGGGTGTTAAGTGCAGACTTAGGAAGTGTTTTCCCAATAGGAAACAATGGGGCTGCGTTAGGAGCTGAACGCTGCTTTTTTGCAGGTGTTAGGTTTTTTTTCAGCTCAAACGGCCACATTGTTTCCTATGGGGGAATCGTGCACGAGCACGTTTTTGAAGCTGGCCGCGTCCGTAAGCACCGCTGGTATTGAGAGTTGCAGTGGCGGTAAATTATGCTCTACGCTCTCTTTTTGGAGCCTAACGCAGCCCTTCTGTAAACTCTAAATACCAGCGGTATTTAAAAGGTGCAGGGGGGAAAAGCACGCATAGCTAATGCACCCTTTTGGCCGCAGAACTCTAAATCTAGCCGAAATATATTTATGGTTCCAAATAAAAAACAAAATCACATTAGGTTGCCTGCTAATCCTGGAAATTTCAAACCTACTACTTTTTCATTGGGTAAACTTGAATAAATATTTATATCAGGATTTTTTCTACATTAAATTATACATTATTCCTTATGTCTTGATAACAGGTTGGTATGACCTCCTAAGGGTATTATATCATGAAATGCGGCAGTTAAGAATTTCCTTCACATTCTAGTCCCATTTCATAAATTGCAGATGAAAAAAAATAATGACCAGGTAAGGAACTTATCTGTCATGCTGGTCAACCATGAGAGATCCAGTAATCATGCATCTTGCTCCTGAGGAACCTATCATATGAGAGCATGGATTTCTCAATCATACCAATCATATCAGCCCAAGTGATTTTAATCCTCCAATTCTGTGGTGACAGAAAAGATAGGGAGCAGTGGCGTTATGATCTCTGCTTCTTAACTTGGGGTTGAAGCTCACATTCATTGTTTAATAAATGGAGCCCTTTGTGTTTATATATGTTTAAACTATTTTATTCTATTTGAATGCTTAATTGAAATCATATTTAAACGTTCTCATGTTAATATTAAAATGTTTCATAATTTAAAAATGTGTTTTGTTTTCTCATTTTAAAAATTATGAAATGATCATGAAATAAGCAGCCAAAAAAAAGGAATTGGAAGTAAAGCTTACATGTGCTACAATGGATGAATGAGGTTTAAACCTGCTAATTGACAAATCACACAAAAATGGCTAATCCATTTAAATAGGGTTGGTGGGGGGCTCATTAATAAATATCTGACATGCTAACCAAAGAAAAAATCACTTTAATTTTTGTTAACCCAAGGGAAAATCTCTTTGAGCTAAATGAAATACATCCCCTTGCATCAATTTACTGTAGATATGATCAACTTGATCATGTGGTAGACTTGGTTGCACAAGTCAAATTTGTCACCTTTATAAATAAGGTGCCCCTTGCCAAATACCTCATCTGTCACGTGATAACCCATCCCTACATTTAAGTTCAGACTCTTTAAATGCTATTTTGCCAATATTCTGACATATTTTTCCTCAACTGTTTTCTAATATTTCCCATATAATCATGTCATTATGGGCTCCATGTACGAAGCAGTTAGAGCTGCTCCGGAAGCCCTTGTGGGGCAGGTTCGCATATGCGATCCTGCTTCCCTCAATGTAAGAAACCACGGTCATAAGACCACTTCTTCTTGCACCCTATGCCACCTCTGAGATGGCAAAGAAAAATCACTGAGAGCTCGCTCGCTCTCTGTGATTGACAGCCTCTTTAGTCGCGCGAATGAAGGGGCGGGCATTTCACACTGCGATGAGTGTGTAATGATACATACAGGTCAGCAGATCAACAGATCCGCTGCCCATATGTAGCGAAGGCAGGCGGACAGCTTCGCAACTTCGCAAGTTGAGAAGCTGTCTGCTCGCCTGTTAGTACATGGAGCCCTATATGTTATATGGAACTTTGAGCAGCAACATTTGAAGTCCATATTCATTATTTATTTTGCTTTAGTCAATAAAGTCTAAAGGAAAGGTATGCACTTCCGTCAAAAACAGTACAAATCAAATATTTTAATCATAAACTCATTGTAGAAATTAGTACTTTAGTTAGCACTATAGTAAAATATACTGCAAGTTCTGGGCACTTAAAGTTGCAGCCATGGCAGGATTTCTAAATCTCTTTTGTTTCAGTAGTGGAATGCAGAAACAAAGGGATACTTAAGAGCAGGGTTTAAAATTTTCACTTGCCCACTTGCCATTGGTAAGTAGAAATTGAACTTTGGCAAGTAGATATCCTAGTCAGGTTATAAAGTAGGGGAATGCATTTAAAACAATAATTTAAAGGAATATTTTGGGAAAATATGAAATGTTCTGTACCCAGAGAACACTTACTTTTATCAGATAACTCACTTAAAGGGATAATGTGATCAGTAAAGCAGCTGACAAGATCAGTATAGGTAGTAGTTTCCCCAAGCAAAATCAACTATTAAAATTGTCGCCTTTCTCAAGCTAAAGACCACCAATGGTTAGTTGCGCAAGTGACAACCCATGCAAAATTTAAAAAAAGCAAACTGGACACAAACACATTTCATGTCCCTACTGTCTTAGATTGAACAAGTCCTGGTTTACACAACTTTGCATTGCTAGAGTGAGATAAATGCTGTCTAAACACTGTGCTAAATGGCCATCTTAAAATGGACATTAAAAGCACTTATGTTATGGTTTAAAAAAAAATAATAATCACTGCACAATAAGGTGTTCCACAATGGCTAAACATATGCAAAGACGGGGTGGGGAAGTGGGTGTTGTGTAGGCAGGTGATGGGTGGGATCAGTGGTGAGTAACATTTTGGTCTGGCTAGTAGCTTAGGACTTGAAATTTTGAGCCCTGCTTAAGAGGGCAACTCTTAGCTGCTAGCTGCAGAAACACCCTGCCAAATGTGCTGGTCTCACACTTTCCACACTGTGAGGTTTATTTCTCTTGCTGGCCCTTGTTTTACATAGCTTTTCTATATCCAATACTGTAGTATTGAAAATTTTCAGTATAAGTGGCACCTCCAAAAAACAAGAACAGCTATTTCAAATGATACAATAAAGGTAAAAGAGCTTTGTATATATATATATATATATATATATATATATATATATATATATATATATATATATATATATATATATATATATATATATATATATATATATATATAAAAAATATTTAACTGAAAAAGGAAGCATGCAATATAGTATTATGCACATACTATGTATTTTATATGCAACTAAGGAAAGGAGATGTTACAGAATACACATACGTTTTTCTTTGTTGTGAAATGTGTAAGCTGGAAATTGTGGGTTACTTTCTCTATTCTTCTGCATTATGCTTTCAGCTGAAGAATATGTACAATGATTTCCAAGCCAGTGCTCACTATTTGTCATCATACATGCCTGTCCATTTTACTTTCATTTATTTCCTCCCCAAAGGGATGTACTGTAGCAATAGGCAATTTTATTCATCTTTTTTTTTTGCTTTGAGATGCATTTTAATGTTTTCAGTTGCAAGCAAAGAAGACATTATACTGTATATATTTTTATAGTAGTTAAATTATGGATTGCGTTGTGATAAAAATATTTTAATGTATGCATATAAATAGAGCTGATATTCTAAGACAATTTGTAGTATATCAGAAATATCAAAGATAAGAAAGGGCGCATACACTATATACACTGTACAACTTAAAGGGACATTAAACCCAAAATTTTTCTTTTATGATTTAGAAAGAGCATACAATTTTAAACAACTTTCTAATTTACTTCTATTATCTAATTTGCTTCATTTTCTTGATATACTTTGCTTAAAATCATATCTAGATAGGCTCAGTAGCTGCTGATTGGTTGCTGCACATAGATGCCTCGTGTGATTGGTTCACCCATGTGCACTGCTATTTATTCAACAAAGGATATCTAAAGAATTAAACAAATTAGATAATAGAAGTAAATTGGAATGTTGTTTAAAATTGTATTCTCTATTTGGATCATGAAAGAATTTGTTTGTGTTTATTGTCCCTTTAAAAAAAAAACCTACACAGCTCATTCAATAAATGGCACTTGTAATTATT
Organism: Bombina bombina; assembly: GCF_027579735.1. Lineage (NCBI taxonomy): Eukaryota > Metazoa > Chordata > Amphibia > Anura > Bombinatoridae > Bombina > Bombina bombina. Next base: position 506,617,409 of record NC_069502.1, read on the forward strand.
AACATACAATTATATCAAAGTCCCATGTTGGAAGTCACTGTGATAGTGCAAAAATGCAAAAAATCAAGTATGTCCTCAGTGTGAATGATGGCTGCACTCCTCTTCACAGAAGATACTGGATAAACCTTAAAATAGAAGAAAGAGAGGGGCGCCTCATGTGTAGAATCACCAAACCAAAAGAGCCGAAGCTTATGCACTCGAGCCAAATTGGTACTCACATTTAAAATAAGCACCCCAATGTGCTAATGGAAGCAGACTGACATAATCTAGTGTGTCAGTACACCCACTCCAGGATAACTCTGTCAGGTGTGTCTGTAATGGAGAGTCAAGACAACAAAGGAAACCACATTTGCAGATCAACCAAATAGATGGAACAATGGAGATAATTATGCCAAATGGGTACTCACAATGTCCAATAGCACACATATGTGCTGGTAGATGCAGACTGATAATTTCAGGTTCGGGTGTATCAGCTCACCCACTCCAGGTGTTGCCAATGATATGGTCCAAAATCAGGATAAATGCACAAAACAGCCCAATATTGGGCAATGAGAGGTAAGGTAGATACCACTATACTTGTGTTACAGTGAAAAACATTTTAATTAAAAAACTAAAAACAATAATTGAAATGAAAAATTTAAATATTAAAATAATATATTAACAACAAGTGGTGGTCAAAGGGGTAACCCCTCTAATTTAACGCGTTTCTCAGCACTGAAGGGCCTTTTCCTCAGGCATGTGTACACCTTACCTCTATCCTGCTATTTAAACCTTTATGCTACCAATGCACAATTGATTGAAGAACAACACCCACAATGGGCATGTCCATAAGACACATGTTATGCATTAATCCAAACAAACCAAACATATTATTCTTATACATAAGGCATTGTGTTTAGAATATTCAAATACATCATCATCATCCTGTTAGTTAGTTAGTTAAACTTTAAGTTGCAAACATATCTATCTCCACCATAATGAATGTATCTGTTAACACATCTACATTCCCCATTATTTCTATATTGTTGTTTTTATTAAAATTTACCTATCAGTTTGATGTCATATATTAACTGAGTGTTCTGTATTTCAATAAAGTTGTCTCATTTTAAACAGTCATCATTTGATGTTATTAATTTTATTAAGTTTAAATCCATTTTGGGCTCCCTTCCTTTTCATGTACCATAATTGTTTGTTATGATTTTAACTCCATTTTAAAGTTCCATCCTATTTATAAAACCTAAAAAGATTTGTTTTGTACCTTAATGATGTCCATAATGCCCGATTCATTAATCAAATGCATGTATTTCTACATACAAACAAACAAACAAAAAAGTTACACTTCCTGCTATACTTCTATAGTTAATAGCTTGTAGCCAATCTTCACTTACTACACCCTCTGAGCAGGTCATATCGACCAATCATAGAAGAGTTCTCATTTTAACAGTTGTTTATGATTGGGCAGACTGTTTTAATAAGTAACCAATCCCTAGGACTCTATTCTTATGTGATAATGTCACTAAAGAACGCTGCTACAGACCAATGGGGCCAAAGAAAACACAACATTAACAAGTGTTAAGCTGTTAGGACCTCTACAAAGCATTAATGTTAGCTATAATTACATAGTGTGTGAGACTCACAATCAGACCCTCAATTCTTTATATGGCAATCTATGATATGAAAAACAACCTCTGAATCAGATTGCTGTCTTGATAAATGTGTGTGCATAATGTATTAGTTAAAGACATGAGTGAAAAGACATTTAACTAAGTGGAGTGTGTAGTCAATCATTAATATCCATCTCATTGTGTGTCCTTAAATATAAATATGATTAAGTGTAATATCTACAGAATTGCACATACCAATAAACATAAATTAACCCTTTGAGGTAATGTAACCGTTATTATCATCTTATAGTTTTAGTGTGCAAAAAAGATAAACTGTCTTCCAGTATGCAAAAAATGATCTTCAGTCAGTTTTATAGATTATGACTATTTTAACGTGACCCACTAAGTGAGTTTATTCTAATGTGTCTCATTTGTGACCATGTGAGAGATTCTACACAATAATATTCTCTTTTTGTAGTTATTTATAAATATACTATGTGTCGCTAAGTTTAATAGGTATGTGTCACATTAGTGCTAAAGGCAACTAGAATGATACATCATAAAATATGTTAGAATAAAATACATATGTTGCTAAGTGTAAGTGACGTATATCACTTAAATTGTGTCATTGGCTCTATCTTTCCTAGTAGCTAGCTAGACCGAGGAAAGGGGTAATGTATGACACTATGATATAGTCTGTATACTTGTACTAATTGTGTGTAGTGTGAATATAGTAGATTATGTGGATCTAATAATAATACCCATTTAGACTCATGTCTAGAAGGGACATGAGTCCATACAATTCCTACAATGACACTCAGAAAGCTGCTAGATCTAGAACTTCGTTTAGGTCAGAGGGAAACAAAGACTGGAAACGGTATATCCAATATGTCTCCCTCTGACGCAAACGAGTGTATCCATTGTATCTTTGTAAAGATAATTTCCTAGTATAGGAATTGTCTCATCATCAGAAAGTTGATGTTTAGATAAGTTGAAGGAATCTTCAATTTATCTAAACATCAACTTTCTGATGATGAGATTAGAATTTTGGGTAGAGGGTTATCCTACTGTCCCCCTAATAAACCAGACCTATTTAGCCTTTATGTAGACATCAATGTCTATACTAGGAAATTATCTTTACAAAGATATTTTGCAGCCAAACATCTTAAAACACACAAATTAGAAGGTAGACCAATTTTGACAGACACTATGAATCCTAGGAATTTGCGACTTTTGACATATAGTGTTATAACAGATATATCTGATAATCTCTTTGAACAGATACTGCATACTCCTCTGGCGCCTCCTTCCTCCTTTAATCCGCCTAGAGATGAATGTTCTTATGTGGATCTTTTTCAACAATTAGTATTAGAAGATTTGACAAAAGCATTTAACACAAGTAAAAAACCCACTACGAAATTGTGGCAAAATGAGCAACAAGCTCTTGATAGACTAACAAATAATCAAAGCATGGTAATTCGTCAGGTGGATAAAGGAGGAGGTATAGTCCTACAAGATTATGAGGACTATGTGTCTGAAGCTAAGCATATTCTGTATGATACAAACTATTATAAAAAACTAAGAGGAGACCCCTCTTTAGAATATAGCAAAATTCTCAAAAGAATTATTCTAGAAGGCTTTGCTAAGGGAATTTTAAATAAAAAAGAAAAACAATATTTACTTCCAGATCACCCCAACATTCCCTTTTACTATCACCTTCCCAAAATTCACAAGAACCATAACAATCCCCCGGGAAGGCCTATAATTGCAGGGATCAACAGTTTAACAGATCATTTATCAGAGTACGTAGATTTTATTTACAGAAATATATCACCCAATTACCATCATACATTAGAGATACCACAGACCTATTGAAGAAACTTTCATCCTATAAAAGGGAACAAGAGTATCTTTGGCTCACATGTGATGTTGGGGCCCTATATTCTAATATAGACCATCAACTTTGTCTGGAGGCAACCAACACTTTTCTGGAAAAGGATATATACTTACCTTCTTTACAGCAAGAATTTATTTTATAGATAATATCTTACATTCTGTCACATAATTATTTTCAATTATTTTTAGACTATTTTTATTTACAGGTGAAAGGAACGGCCATGGGTATCAGGTTCGCCACCAGTTTTGCTAATCTTTTTATGGGTGTATTCGAAGAAAGATACATTTACAGCTCAGACTGGAGGGTGAACCTGGTATTCTATGGCCATTACATAGATAATTTAATTTTTATTTGGAATGGTTCTGTGGATAAAGCTAATAGGTTCATTGAGAGTTTAAATTCTAATACTATGGGTCTTTCCTTCACTTGAAATTTGCAACCGACTAAAATAGAATATTTGGATGTAATACTGGAATAGACTGATGAGGGGAATATGTTGTCTTCCACTTATTTTAAAAGCGTTGATAGTAACAACTTTCTCCATTTTTTTGAGTAATCCTTTAAATGGCTGGAAGACAAACATTCCCTACAATCAATTCAGATGTATAAGGAGAAATTGTGGGACAATGGAATTGTATGACACGCAGTCTGAAATTTTGATTACCAGATTCTAAGAAAAAGGATACCCCCAAGGGCTTATTAATGACAGTTATTTGAGAGCCAGAAATATCAATAAAGCTGAATTTTTTTTCTGCTCCTTCTATAGAGGAAGAATCTGTTATCAAAAAGAAAAAGAAAAACTTGGATAATCCAGCATTTATCACACAATATAATTCAGAACATAAACAGATCAGGCAAATTTTTAACAAATATTGGCCCATAATCTTAAAAGATCCGTATCTTAAAAATATGTTTGAAAATAATCCAAGATTGGTGTTTCGTAGAGCACTTACTCTTAAGCAAAAATTAGCCCCGAGTAAGGTAGTAAAATCTTGCACATCTCAATAAGGGCAAAATAGGATCTTATTGATGCATAAAAAGTAGATGTTACATGTGCAAATATGTAACGCATGGGAGTAAGTCAGTGGTATGCCATGCCACGGGAGAGACTATAGCTCTTAAGAGCTATATCGACTGTGGCAATAATTTTGTCATTTATGTTCTGACCTGCAGGTGTGGCCTACAATACTTGGGCCGCACCTGCAGGACCATCCGTACTAGATGGAGTGAACACTGGAGAAATATCAAACAATGTTCAATGAAACAGAGTGTCTCCAGACATAGTACTAAACAGCACAATGGGTGTCACCATAGTTTCAAGATCATGCCTCTTGAGAGCATCCCTAGTGCTGTGGGCTATAATAGATATACTCGTTTGCGCCAGAGGGAGACATATTGGATATAACGTTTTCAGTCTTTGTTTCCCTCTGGCCTAAACAAAGTTCTAGATCTAGCAGCTTTCTGAGTGTCATTGTAGGAATTGCTTTAGTCTTTCTAGTTGCACCAGTATCTCCCTATTTCCACCATCTGGATATATTATATGTATGGACTCATGCCCCTTCTGGACATGAGTCTAAATGGGTATTATTATTAGATCCACGTGATCTACTATATTCACACTACACACAATTAGTACAAGTATACGGACTATATCATAGTGTCATACATTACCCCTTTCCTAGGTCTAGCTAGCTACTAGGACAAATAGAGCCAATGACACAATTAAAGTGATATACGTCACTTACACTTAGCAACATATGTATTTTATTCTAACATTTTATAATGTATCATTCTAGTTACCTTTAGCACTAAAGTGACACATACCTATTACATTTAATGACACATAGTATATTTATAAATAAGCACTACAAAAAGAGAATATTATTGTGTAGAATCTCTCACATGGTCACAAATGAGACACATTAGAATAAACTCACACAGTGGGTCACGTTGAAATAGTCATAATCTATAAAACTGATTGAAGAATCGTCTATATTTATATTTATATACACTGTAGAGTTACGGTTACACTAACATTAAGGGACTAATACACAGTGTCTGAGGATACACACACAGATTCATGGTTTCATTTAAAAAGGGATTATTTATATTAACTGGAATACAGGTATTCTCTTTATCTGTAAACTATAACTATTAACACTAGGGGTTAATTATACTGGAATTGATTAGTATATATCATGAGTTTAGATGGCACGCATTAATATACAGTATCAGGGCATACATATACAGATTTATGGTTATATACACACAAAGGGATACTTTTTTGTATACTGGAAGACATTTTATCTTTTTTGCACACTAAAACTATTAGATGATAATAACGGTTACATTACTACAAAGGGTTAATTTACGTTTATTGGTATGTGCAATTCTGTAGATATTACACTTAATCATATTTATATTTAAGGACACACAATGAGATGGATATTAATGATTGACTACACACTCCACTTAGTTAAATTTATTTATACATTATGCACACACATTTATCAAGACATAAGAATAGAGTCCTAGGGATTGGTTACCTATTAAAACGGTCTGCCCAGTCATAAACAACTGTTAAAATGAGAACTCATCTATGATTAGTCGATATGACCTGCTCATAGAGTTAAGTCTGTGAGGATTGGCTACTAGCCATTAACTATAGAAGTATAGCAGGAAGTGTAATGTTTGTTTGTTTGTAGCAATACATGCATTTAATTAATTAATCTGGCATTATGGACATCATTAAGATAAAAAACAAATCTTTTTTGTTTCATAAATAGGATGGAACTTTAAAATGGAGTTAAAATCATAACAAACAATTATGGTACATGAAAAGAAAGGGAGCCCAAAACGAATTTAAACTTAATAAAATTAATAACATCAAATGATGACTGTTTAAAATGAGACAACTTTATTGAAATACAGAACACTCAGTTAATATATGACATCAAACTGATAGGTACATTTTAATAAAAACAAAAATATAGAAATAATGGGGAATGTAGCTGTGGTAACAGAGAAATTCATTATGGTGGAGATAGATATGGTTGCAACTTAAAGTTGAACTAACTAACAGGATAATGATGATGATGTCATTGAATATTCTAAACACAATGCCTTATGTATAAGAATGATATGATTCATTCTCTGATGAAGCGCATGTGCCCATGCGCGAAACGCGTAAGATAGGAGCTCACCTGATATGCTGAAGTCTGCTCCATAATAAACTCTTACTAAATTGACTCCAGGACTCAGCCTCCTTTTTCCTCATCTTATAAGAATGATATGCTTGGTTTGTTTGGATTAATGCATAACATGTGTCTTATGGACACGCCCATTGTGGGTGTTGCTCTTCAATCAATTGTGCATTGGTAGCATAAAGGTTTAAATAGCAGGATAGAGGTAAGTTGTACACATGCCTGAGTAAACGGCCCTTCAGTGCTGAGAAACGCGTTGCATTAGAGGGGATTACCCCCTTGACCACCACTTGCTGTTATTATATTATTTTAATATTTAAATTTTTAATTTCAATTATTGTTTTTAGTTTTTTAATTAAAATGTTTTTCACTGTAACACAAGTATAGTGGTATCTACCTTACCTCTCATTGCCCAATATTGGGCTGTTTTGTGCATTTATCATGTTTTTGGACCATATCGTTGGCAACACTTGGAGTGGGTGAGCTGATACGCCGAACCTGAAATTATCAGTCTGCATCTACCAGCACATATGTGTGCTATTGGACATTGTGAGTACCCATTTGGCATAATTATCTCCATTGTTCCATCTATTTGGTTGATCTGCAAATGTGGTTTCCTTTGTTGTCTTGACTCTCCATTACAGACACACCTGGCGGAGTTATCCTGTAGTGGGTGTACTGACACACCAGATTATGTAAGTCTGCTTCCATTAGCACATTGAAGTGCTTATTTTAAATGTGAGTACCAATTTGGCTCGAGTGCATAAGCTTCGGCTCTTTTGGTTTGGTGATTCTACACATGAGGCACCCCTCTCTTTCTTCTATTTTACAATTTGTAGTATATGTCAGAAAACCTGTCACTATTAATTAATGCATGCATAAGATTAAATCCTTGAAGTCAAATATAAATATTAATAATGGTAGAAGAATAACAAAAATGATAACTGAGTTTTTATAGTGACAACTATTATGTTCAATGACATTGTGTCTTAATATAGACTCCCACTACAGTTATCCTTTTACTATGACCCCTCTAGCAATGAAGAACCAGTGGTAGATATATGTGCTAAGCACAGTTCCCACCACTAAAGACCTCAATATATGACACACCATAAATAAAGCTCCTAGCAGCTTATGGCCCACCAAACACCAAAGGGATTTTCCTAGAAGGAACATTGAAGACTAAATTAATGTTATCTTGGATGATGTATTTAAAGCAAAATTAGCCGGAAATTAATATGTAGATGTATTTTGTATTTGTATTAGTTGTTTAAATATTAGTATAAAGTAGTGCTGCCATGTTGTAATCTAGGTCGTCTTGAATGCTGAGACCAATTAGGAACAATTATAAATTGGTGACAAGAATGTGCAACCAGTGACTGTGTGGAATACAATGTTTTATTTGGAATCTCTATTTCCTCTCTTAACAAGAAGTAGAAAGCCCAGAATTATATTATAGGAAAATTATAGCAAATACATATTTAAATGTATTACAAAGCTGTTTAACTGCATATAACTAAACATTTTATCTTACAATTGCAAAGTGTTTAGAGCCTCTTCAAAGAATATCAAAACTCTTAATACATTCCAGTCACCATTCCAGCAATGTCTGTCTTCTGCACTTTCTTCCCATTAATAAAGCCCTCGCGCTATTATAGGTTTTGTATCCGATGACTCAACAAATCAGCAAAATTCAGTTGAATGCAAATTTTTCCAAACTCTGATTGCACATGTCTACTAATAACCTCCTTTACTCATTGATTGATCTACTCCTCTTTCACTATCACTGCTTTACACACTCACCAATCAGTCTTTTCCTGTGCTGCCTTTATACTTTTTAACTCCCTTTTCTTATAATATTTAGACACTCTCTGAGTCATTAATCTATTCAGAAAAGTTTATCACTTCTAAAACATGTTACATGCACTATCAAGGATACCCACTTCCCGAACTGCTCATATCTCCCTAACCCATATTAATTTACATTTTTTTATTCTGCATAATCAGATCATCAATTGTTTATATCACAGCTGTTTCTAGATTGTAAGTGGAAGCAACACCCTCAATTTCTTCAGTATCTATACACTAACTTTTATTGTTTTATTTTCACAATTTATCTAACGTATTCCTTTTCCTTTACAATATTGATTGAATCTACCCTTACCCTACTTTGACAGCTAAAACTTGTCTTTTTGGTTTGGGGTACAGGACTGTATGGTTTCAATTATAGTAAAGTATTGTCTAGCATAATTACTGTACTAATTTTCTTATATTAACTTTATAGAAAATGACATTTTTCTTTTTTTCTTTTTTTTAAGGGCACTTTTAAACCTTATTGTGTTCTTTGGGATCACTCAAAGTCGTAAGTGAAATTTCTTCTTATTTTTTTTTACTAATTTTGTTTTGTATATCTGCTGTGTAAAATGTTTTCTATGTTAAATGTTTCATGATTATTTATTTTAGTTTATTATTATAAGCATGCATAGCATGTTTAGATCCTGGGTCTATGAATAATGATTAGCTGGAGACAAAAATAAGCTTGCTAATAAGTACAAATTTTGGCTCTCATTTCTGACATTTCTTGGGACATTTCTTACAACCACTGTCTCTTCACATGTCAGTAACTTTACAGATTGCATATGTCAAATTTCTGGACACATTTGTCTGAGATTACTGACAAGCTCAGGTGACACGCAATTGATAGTGCAAGGTCAGGAGGCAAGGCTGCACAAGTTTTTGTTTGTGTAATATTAAATTTTGGTAGCTATTGCAACACCAGAAGCCCCAAAATCATGAGGACAGGTTCCCTCTGTGGGAGCCTTGTCCACATGCCTTTATGTAAAATTTACCCATTTTAGACTAGAAATAACTGTTATCTTTGTTATATAAAATGTAATCACAAAATACAACTATATGCTACTTGGTAAGAGGTGACAAACTTTATTAGAGAATTGATTCAGTGTTGCATTATGGAAATTAAGGAGTTAACTGCACAACAGCAAATAAAACTTTTAGGTTGAGTTGGCATGGCTGTACATGGTTGCTTTCTCTCAATAACTCACTTATAGATTGTTTTCTTCACATTTTACCAGCATTGCAAAACTGAAAAACAGTTTTTGTTTGTTGGCAAATATGTCAGGTGATTTATCAAGCGGCTATAGTCAAATGCACAACCCGGCATAAAAAAAGTGTAATTTTGAGGGGAAAAGTCATTAAATTTGAATTAATCTCATGAATATGATTAAAGCATAACTGTTAAACATTCAGATATTCATGAAACCACCACGTAGCGTTTCCTCCATGTTTACATAGACTTTACCATTTACAACATAATTATTATAACCACTAGCAAGCTATTCATTGTCCTGATATTTAGATTTCATTGAGCAAACCTACATTTTACAATTTATTAACAATTTACATATATGCTACATTGTTTTTTATATATATTATATATAAATATATATATATACATATACTGTGTGATTGTGTGTGCATATATATATATATATATATATATATATATATATATATATATATATATATATATATATATATATATATATATATAAACAGTATATATACAGTATATATATATATAGTAAAATAAATATCACTAGATTTGAATGTGAACATTAAAAAAAAGGTTTACCAACATGAAACGTATCCCACAAGAAAATCTATATTGTTGTCTATTACTTGACAAAATTGAATTATATCAATTTAAAAAGTTTTTTCTTTGTATTTTTTAACATTGCTTCAAAATGTCTACATAATTGTCTACAAGTTTATAAATAATGACATTTTCAAGATAGCAGTTTTTAATCTATTGCATAGAGGAGTGCACTGTTTAAACGTTTTTAAAGTTGTTTTTTAATTTAAGGTTAACATGAATTATACAGCCGTCTACAACTGGGCCTTAAAGGGACAGTCTACTTGAAAATGTGTTTTGTTTAAAAAGATAGATAATCCCTTTATTACCCATTCCCCATTTTTACACAACCAACACTGTTATATTAATACATATTTACCTCTGTGATTACCTTATACTGTATCTAAGCCTCTACAGACTGCCCCCTTATTTAAGTTCTTTTGACAGACTTGCCTTTTAGCCAATCAGTGTTGATTGTTCCATGGGAGTGAGTACAATGTTATCTATATGGCAAGCAGGAACTAGCTCTGTCTAACTGTGAAAAACTGTCAAAATGCACTGAGATAAAAGGTGGCATTCAACCCAGCTTCAAAATTAGCATATGAGCTTACCTTGGTTTAGCTTTCAACAGAGAATACCAAGAGAACAATGCAAATTTGATGCTAAAAGTATGCCCTATTTGAATCATGAAAGTTTAATTTTGACTAGACTGTTTCTGTTTTTGCAGTTGTTTTGCAATAACCAAAATAAACCCATCACTTGCCTTATCTGGAGTAGCCCATCTGGGCTTCTCTGCTGACGACAAGGCCAGCTATAATAATAATATATATATATATATATATATATATATATATATATATATATATATATATATATATATATATATATATATATACACTACTATATACACACACACACACAATATATATGAATATTTAGCAAAGATTTATTTTACAATTGTACTGTAAATGTTCTGTCAAATTATTACATTTGTTTAAGAGTTCTAGGCATTTTTTGCTATATGAAGTAACATTTCTGACTTAAACACTTTACTGGTACTTACAAAGTCATGCCAATTCCTATTTGCATAATACATATAAATACTTTTTAAATTTCTCCATGGACTTTAATCAGCTCATTCAGCACCTGAGGGGCAACATGATCAGGCTAGTCCCTAGCAGCAGAATTAACATATCAGATTCTCAGAAGAAATATATATATTATGAGGAGACATTCAAAATATATCAATCAAGTTAATAGCTTTTGAGTTAATATATAACCTTCTGGGAGTCATATCCATTTAACACAACTGCTATAGACTTTAGAAAGTGGTTTTTGCTTAGTTCTTGTTTTAAACTCTCTAATGATTATACATATAATATATATTTTAAATATATAATATTTCTTAAATATATTGAGCTTCACAACTGACCATCATGTTATGTTGTATGAAAAAAAAAAACAGTCATATTTAACACTAGTGTTTTTGGTGTTTGTTTATTTGGTGTTACAACTCACTAAAAGTTTTACAATTTGATTTACCAATCCAACTTAAGTATGTTTGTGATGTTTTCAAATGCATATCTTGCATTGAGATTGGGTAAGCACACAAATACATGTGCCTTAAAGAGACAGTAAACACCTTATAATTACAAGTAATTTATGTAACCTTGCTATAGAATAACATATCAGTTAAGTATAAATATATGTTAAACAAATTAATATCTTGTTTGCTGCATTTGTTTTTCAATAACCAAACACCGCCAACCACTTGCAAATTTGGAGGAGCCAATCTGGACTCAAGTACATAGCTGATAAGACTATCCACAGCCACATTATTGGCATCACTTGAATTATTTTGCAGTGACCAGTTTGGTCATTCCAATTAGGAAAAGATAAGTGTTATTCACCTAGATTACAAGTTGTGCGTTCGTGTTTTAACGCTGAAAAAATAGTCATTACAAGTCTTGTCGGTACAGGTATACCACAAGCCTTTTAGCCTGTAACGCAATGTCAGTCCTGCACACGTAAACATTTCATTTTTTCATGGGACTTCCATAGCGCAGCCATTACAAATTTTGTGGTGAGGCTAAAAAGCTTGCATTGCAGCCTATACTGACAAGATCCGTTTCGCCATCTGAGAGCAGTAGTTATGAGTTTTACGCAACAAAACTGTTACATAAAACTCATAACTAAAGTGTTACAAAGTACACTAAACACATACACTACCTATTAAACCCTAAACTGAGGCCCTCCCGCATCGCAAACACTATATTAAAGTCATTAACCCCTAATGTGCCACTCCCAACATCGCTACCACTAATAAAATTTAGGGATTAAGATAGAAGATGCCGCCTGGATTAAAATGGAGCCGCCTGCCACCTGGATGAAGATGGAGCTGCCGGGATGAAGGTGGAGCCACTGAGAGGAAGATCCTTTAAGCGGGACTTCAGCATTTTTTTAAACTTTTTTTTTTTTTAGTTTAGGGTTTGGGCTTTTCGTAAAAGGGCAATGCAAAAGAGCTAAATGCCCTTTTAAGGGCAATGCCCATCCAAATGCCCTTTTCAGGGCAATGGGTAGCTTAGGTTTTTTAGATTGTTATGTTTATTTTGTGGGTTTGGGGGGGTGGGGGTTTGTAATGTTAGTGGGTCTTTGTAATTTTTGTTTCAGGTAAAAGAGCTGTTTAACTTAGGGCAATGCCCTACAAAAGACCCTAAGGGCTATTAGTAGTTTATTCTAGATTAGTTTTTTTTATTTTGTTGTAGTTTTTTTTTTTTTTAAATGGGTATTAGAATAGGAATCATTTTTATTATTTTTTGATAAATTGTTTGTTATTTTGTGTAATGTATTTTTTTTTTGTTTTGGGGTGGGTTTTTATTTTTAGATCAGGGATTGGGCATTTCATAAAAGAGCTGAATGCCCTTTTATGGGCAGGAAAAATAGTTAAATGCCCTTTAAAGGGCAATGCCCATACAAATGTCCTTTTCAGGGCAATGAGTAGATTAGGTTTTACTTTATTTTTATTTTGTGGGTTTGCGGGGTGGGGGGTTGTATACTGTTAGGGAGTGTTTGTTTTGTAGCACCTTTTAAGGGCTCTTGGAAGTTTATTCTAGGGTAGTTTTTTTTTTATTTTGTGCTTTTGTTTTGTTTTTTAAAGAATATTAAAATAGGAATACTTTTTATTGTTTTAGATAATTTTGTTTGATATTTTTTGTAATGGTAGGTTTTTTAATTTTTGTAATTTTACTGCTTTTTATTTTTTGTAATGTTAGGTTTTAGTGTAAGGCAGTTTAGGTTTTGTTTTTATTTTTATTTCACAGGTAAGTTTGTATTTATTTTAACTAGGTAGTTAGTAAATAGTTAATAACGATTTACTAACTAGTTAAAATAAATACAAACTTACCTGTGAAATAAAAATAAAACCTAAGCAAGCTACAATATAACTATTAGTTATATTGTAGCTAGCTTAGGTTTTATTTCACAGGTAAGTTTGTATTTAGTTTTAAATAGGTATTATTTAGTTAATAATTGTAATTTTAATTTAGCTTTTTTTTATTATGTTAAAGTTAGGGGGTGTTAGGGTTAGGGTTACGTTAGTGTTAGGTTTAGGGGAAAAATATAGTTTAATTTCGGTTGTTGTGGGGGGCTGGCGGTTTAGGGGTTAATAGGTTTATTTAGTGGTACTGATGTGGGAGGCCAGAGGTTTAGGGGTTAATAACTTTATTTAGTGGCGACGATGTCGGGGAGCGGCAGAATAGGGGTTAATAGATTTATTATAGTGTGGGCGATGTGGGGTGCGATGAAATAGGGGTTAATAACTTTAGTATAGTGGTGGCGATATCGGGAGCAGCAGATTAGGGGTTAATAACATGATGTAGCTGTCAGCGATGTCGGGGGCAGCAGATTAGGGGTGTTTAGACTCAGGGTTTATGTTAGGGTGTTAGGTTTGAACGCTTTTCTTTTTTCGATCGCAGGTGTTAGGCTTTTTTCTGACCCGCTCTCCCCATTGATTTCTATGGTGGAAGCGTGCACAAGCACATCAAAACAGCGCTTAGATTGTGTGCGGTATGGAGCTCAATGCAATCATATTGCACGCACAAGCCGGCTGTTTGAAAATTTGTAATGGCAGCACTATGGAGGGTTAAATAACGCAACTTTTGTTGCATTTATTAAATTCCCTATAGCGCGCATAACTCGTAATCTAGGTGAGAGTTAGCACTGGGAAATTTGTCTTGTGCTTTTTAGAGCTAAATTACATGAAAAGGAGACAAAAAATAATGAAAGTGGTTTTCAAAGTTTTTACAATGCATAGCTAAACATTTTATACTAAAATCTCAAGGTGTTTACTGTCCCTTAAAGGAAGTTCTGTGCAGATAATGACAGCTTCATAAAAAATAATTTAAACAAATGTATTCTCTGTACTGTTAAAGGATTACTTTCTGTTATAATTTTTAAGCTAAACAACTAACATATTAAAGTTAATAAACATTAATTAAAACCTACTGACCTATATTTTCTCCAAAACGAAGTTTCATAACATTCTAAAAGTTATATCTTTTATTCGCCGATGCTGTCACGTTATCCTGCCCACTATTTTCAGCACTGCATGTTCAAAATACTTAAACCAATAACTTTGTGTTTAAAGCGCCATTTTGAAACCTAGGTATTGTAAACAGATTGGTACAGAGCAAAGGATACCCAAGGAGTGGGTTTGGAAAACAATTAAATTTGCAGACAAGATTTCTGACATACGGTAGAGATATGTTAATGAAATGCTATTGATAAAAAGCGTATTTGGGGTAGTTAGTTAGTAACAGGCATAGAAAATATTTACTTACAGTGGCCCTTTAACTATTTACATTTAATCTAAGTACTTAGATCTCATTAATAGGGAGATAACAGCCTATAAAAGAGTGTTAGTAGTGTTGTAAGAATAAGATATGAGTAGTGAAAAGGGTTTCAGAGATCATCATAAATGGGGAGAAAGAGAGGTTATAAAATAAAGAGATAGGAGATAGAGTGAAAGAGAAAGAGAATGCACAAGTATCGAACATTCACCAGATCAGAAGCAAAAACACACACTGACACTTAGAGGGGCTGCCATCGGGGCAATTCTCTAAAATGTCACGGTCTGTCCCTGCGAGCTGCGTGATGACTCCCATAAAAATTAATAGAGCTTGTGAGAAAGGGAAACTCTGCTGGGGAAAGCAAAGTAAGCAAGAAGCAGCGGCAAACTTTAAATGTTATTCTGTAGCTAACACAAATAAAATTACCGTTTTCAGAGTTATGTTTGCAGATGTATTTCCTAAACAAGATCTTTATAGATAAAGATGCATCAACCATCATTTATGTAGTTGCAAAACTGCTATTACAAATGTAAAATTGGTCTTCTAATAACCCCATAAAAAGATTTTGATTTTGTTTTTTTCTGTGGACAAAGTATTTAACAAGAAATGCCAACAATTGTATTTTCGATCTGTATGTATGTGTGCATTCTTGATGTGTATACAGTGAAAATCTATATTGTAGGAAACACAAATGCTACAGTGCTGTAGCCAAGTGGGTAAATGAAAACACTAGGCACTCACACTTTCTAAAGGTATATTTTAGTTTTAATTCTCCCTATTTTTATTTATGTAACAAAGTGGGATTTCCTCAAAAGTAGAAGCAGAAAGCAGCTATAAATTAATTAAGTAACTTCTTTCTACTTTACTGGAATGCAGCCACAGAATCTCTCCCAAATTAGCAATTCTATTCATAAAGCTAAGACTCCACAGGCTGGATCCCCTCTCTTCTCTCACTTGCTCTGGGCCACCACTTCTAACAGGATGGACTCCTCTCACTTCTATTGGTTCAGTCCTTCTCACAGGCTGGACCCCTCCCACTCTTCTGACTCCCACTGACCCAGCCCTTCTCACAAGCTGGATCCCTCTCTCTTCTCTCACTTGCTCTGGGCCACCACTTCTAACAGGATGGTCTCCTCCCACTTCTATTGGCTCAGTCCTTCTAACAGTCTGGACTCCTCCCACTCTTCTAACTCCCACTGACCCAACCCTTCTCACAAGCTGGATCCCTTTCACACACCTCAGTTGCACTTGCACAACCCTTCTTTCAAGCTTGTTTTATTTGCACTGGCCCAGTGTACCTTGCACTTTGGGCTAAATTGCACAATAGAATGCAGGAGCTTTTTGTTTTCTTTCTTTTTTACATAGTTTAAAAGTTACATAACATGTTTAAACAAACACTGAAGGATAATATAGAACAATGCAGCCACTGCAACCACATACAGCTCCCACTATGTATTGTACTTGCTAAATTGAAGTCCACAATACAGCCTGTCACAAAGACAACAATGTCACTGGTATGCAAATGTGCACTGCTTGTGTTTCATTGTACAAGAATATTTTACCTCCAAGATGCAGAGCTTCACTAATTAGTGCTTGTAATGGGGTTAAAATTAGAGAACAGCTTTGAAGACAGCTGCAGGGAAAAAAGCAAAACCCATAGCATTGTGAGTAGTAATCATATTACTGTTGTTGTACCCAGCAATGTAATGTCCCTTTTAAAAGTTGGCGAGGACACCTGAGACTTTTCCCTTGAGTTCTAGCTGTTTTTCGTTATGCCTCTGATTAAAGTATATACATTAGTGGTAGTAAAATAATAATTAGAGGTCTAGATTACAAGTGGAGCACTAATGATGGCGGGCCCTTGCTAAGATTATCGCACAATCTGGTATTACAAGTACAAGGTAAAACAAAAATACTAGATAATGTCTCTTTAGCACACCCTATACTTTCAATAGATTGTGCAGCCTCATTTAAAGGGACAGTAAACACCATGAGATTTGTATATACAATGATTAGATATGCATACTGAAACTGCTTTGCAATATATTGTCTTTATTTTGCTTCCTTTTCCTGTAATTTAGCTCTGAAAATTGAGCAATTCCTAATTCTCATAACTTAGAACGCACCTTGCTGACTTCTCAAGGCTAATTCTGCAATATTACTATCTCTAATTGGCTTTATCAGACAGCCACTGCAAAACAATTAACTTTATACCAACTTTATGACTGAGCTAGCCTTGTTGTCTGCAGACTAAAGCCCAGATTGGCTCCTCAAAATAAGGCAAATGGTGGCTGGAGTTTGGCTATTAAAAAATAATTGCAGTAAAAAAGATGTTAATTTGTTTTAAAAACATTAAGACTTGGCTGATAAAAGTATAACAAAACAAATTTTAAAAAAAGTATTAATTACATATTTATATATATACTGTGCAAAAAAAAAATTATATATATATATATATATATATATATATATATATATATATATATATATATATATATATATATATATATATATATATATACAAATAGGTTTATTGTAAAAAAAAAAAAGTGTATAAAAAGTGTTTTAAAGAGATATGATATATGACAAGGTGGGAAGAGTTCAAAGGTGTATGACAGATGTTGGGTGACCTTATATAAAGTTTGGGTAATGTGACAAAACGCTGGAATCTACATTCAGTCCTGTCCTTATCATGTTAAAATGTAATTATTTTCATTTCAAATATTTTCTGTTCCTGGGTGCTTATATGATTTATTTTCGTATTTTAATAGTGAGGTTTTCAATGGAATGGTCAGTCTGTGTGAAATGAGGTCCAACTGGTGTTCGAGTATTTATGCCAATATTGGGGGTTGGGGAAAAATATATTAAAGTGTGGTATCCTCTGCAAGAAGTGGCTGTAGGTCTTTTATAATTTTGCATATGTTCTCTAGAATATAGTTGTATGGGACTACTAAAAGAGTTTGTGTGTGCTTTCCTTCATTTTGTATTGAGGTAGTTGTTTGTGTGGTACTTTTAGGGCAGATTTTATTTCTTTATTACTTCTCTGAATGAGTCAGATAGTGTCTTTAGATTTTTATCATGGTCCTCATTATCAGAGCAAATCTGACAATATCTGATAGCTTGGCTATTGAAAATGTCTTGTTTGATATAACTGGGATGAAAGCTGGTGCTGTGAATGTAGCTACATCTGCCTGTGTTTTTTTGTAGATGGACGAATGGAGTTTCCCTTTGTTTATGGGTATTGTGCACTCCAAGAAGTCGACACTGTGGTATGAAAAGTTATTTTTAAGGTTAATTGATGGATGGAATGAATTAAAAGACTTATGGAATGTTTGCAAATTTTCTTCTCTTTCTGGCCGTAATATTTATGAGGTTTACTGTGGGTGAATGGTTAGGAAACTCTGTTTAAGGTCAGCAAGAAATAGGGTTGCATATTGCAAGGCCATTTTTGTGCCCATAACAGTTCTGGTCATTTTTAAGTAAATGTTATTGTTTAAACTGAAATAATTGTGGGTGAGGATGAATTTTAGTGACTTTTATAGTATTGTGTTTTGTATGTGTCTTTGGAATGAGAGGAATTTTGAACAGGTTTCAATTCCATTTTTATGGGGTATGTTGCTATACTGTACAATATTACTATATGCTTGGTAACTAATATGGTATTTGGAAATAATTCTTGGATCTGGCTAAGATTATTTAGAAATAATTGGTGTTTTCTATGAAGCTTTTAATGTTAGTAGCTAGGGACTTTAGGGTATTTTCCACTAGGCCAGATATCTGTTCAGTAAGTTTATCCATACCTGTTATTATTGGTTTTCCTGGGTTCTCACTTATGGATTTTTTTGCGCATATAGGAAGTACCAGCATGAGGATTATGAGGGATCATATTTTTTACTTTGGATTTGCTTAGGAAATGGTTTGATTAATTTCCTGAGTTTATTTGTGTATCCCAGGGGGTCCAGGTCAAGCTTTTCGTAGTAGATTTTGTCAGCTAATTGCCTGTTTCCTTCTGACATAATCCTGTAAGTTCATAATCACAACTGATCCGCTCTTGTCTGCCGGTTTGATGGTCATGATGTTATTATTTCTTAAACCTTTTATGGATTTTTTTCCAAGGTTGAAAGGTTTCATAGGGTTTTTTCTGTTGTGTGGTGTCAAGGGATTCCACTTTGAGGTGGAAACTTTCAATATAGCTGTCTAATTTGGTATTACTTCCTTGTGTAAAGGTTTTGTTGTTTTTCTTTTTATTGGCATCCATGGTAGGTGTGTCATTTTCATCGTTGAAGAAAAGTTAATTTAGCCTCAATCTCCTAAAGAATTTTTCCATGCTTTAGTATCCTTGGATGTGATCCAGTTATGTGCTTGGACTGAATATTAATTCCTTGGATAAGACCGATTTCTCAAGAATTGATAGATAATAATATGATAGGTTTACAATCCCAGTATTGTCTATGCAGTAGATATAGACCTTTGAGTCCTTCCCTGTCAAATAGCTTGTCATATTCCAATATTACTTTCCTAACAATGCTAACATCCCTTTTTAGCTAATTGAAAAACTGAAATAGTTGAAATATTTTCGTTCTTTGTTCATTTAAAAATTTTTTTATATATATATATATATATATATATATATATATATAAAACATATTTTTATATGTGGATATATTGATATATAGCTAATATATATATATATATATTTTAAGTAAAAATAGTATTTTTTTCAAGTGAAGGACAATGCTATTTAAAGTATTTGCCCACCTTTGGCTTTAGCGCACCTTTGGGTTAGTGCTCAAGCAAAAGCCCGAACAGGGTTTAGCACAGCCTCGCTATCCAACATCCCGATGTTAGAGCACCTAAAGCTTTTCCTTGGGTGATAACGTTTTACTTTTAGAGCTATTGATTTAATTTAATTTTGCCCTCCACATCTAGGCCATACAGGGAGTGCAGAATTATTAGGCAAGTTGTATTTTTGAGGATTCATTTTATTATTGAACAACAACCACGTTCTCAATGAACCCAAAAAACTCATTAATATCAAAGCTGAATAGTTTTGGAAGTAGTTTTTAGTTTGTTTTTAGTTATAGCTATTTTAGGGGGATATCTGTGTGTGCAGGTGACTATTACTGTGCATAATTATTAGGTAACTTAACAAAAAACAAATATATACCCATTTCAATTATTTATTTTTACCAGTGAAACCAATATAGCATCTCAACATTCACAAATATACATTTCTGACATTCAAAAACAAAACAAAAACAAATCAGTGACCAATATAGCCACCTTTCTTTGCAAGGACACTCAAAAGCCTGCCATCCATGGATTCTGTCAGTGTTTTGATCTGTTCACCATCAACATTGCGTGCAGCAGCAACCACAGCCTCCCAGACACTGTTCAGAGAGGTGTACTGTTTTCCCTCCTTGTAAATCTCACATTTGATGATGGACCACAGGTTCTCAATGGGGTTCAGATCAGGTGAACAAGGAGGCCATGTCATTAGATTTTCTTCTTTTATACCCTTTTTGCCAGCCACGCTGTGGAGTACTTGGACGCGTGTGATGGAGCATTGTCCTGCATGAAAATCATGTTTTTCTTGAAGGATGCAGACTTCTTCCTGTACCACTGCTTGAAGAAGGTGTCTTCCAGAAACTGGCAGTAGGACTGGGAGTTGAGCTTGACTCCATCCTCAACCCGAAAAGGCCCCACAAGCTCATCTTTGATGATACCAGCCCAAACCAGTACTCCACCTCCACCTTGTTGGCGTCGGAGTCGGACTGGAGCTCTCTGCCCTTTACCAATCCAGCCATGGGCCCATCCATCTGGCCCATCAAGACTCACTCTCATTTCATCAGTCCATAAAACCTTAGAAAAATCAGTCTTGAGATATTTCTTGGCCCAGTCTTGACGTTTCAGCTTGTGTGTCTTGTTCAGTGGTGGTCGTCTTTCAGCCTTTCTTACCTTGGCCATGTCTCTGAGTATTGCACACCTTGTGCTTTTGGGCACTCCACTGATGTTGCAGCTCTGAAATATGGCCAAACTGGTGGCAAGTGGCATCTTGGCAGCTGCACGCTTGACTTTTCTCAGTTCATGGGCAGTTATTTTGCGCCTTGGTTTTTCCACACGCTTCTTGCGACCCTGTTGACTATTTTGAATGAAACGCTTGATTGTTCGATGATCACGCTTCAGAAGCTTTGCAATTTTAAGAGTGCTGCATCCCTCTGCAAGATATCTTACTATTTTTGACTTTTCTGAGCCTGTCAAGTCCTTCTTTTGACCCATTTTGCCAAAGGAAAGGAAGTTGCCTAATAATTATGCACACCTGATATAGGGTGTTGATGTCATTAGACCACACCCCTTCTCATTACAGAGATGCACATCACCTAATATGCTTAATTGGTAGTAGGCTTTCGAGCCTATACAGCTTGGAGTAAGACAACATGCATAAAGAGGATGATGTGGTCAAAATACTCATTTGCCTAATAATTCTGCACTCCCTGTATTGGATATATTAGCTTTTATGGCAGTTATATGATGAAAAATCTTGGTTTGTCTCACTTGGGGCTGATAATCTAAACTTTGCAGGATGGAATGAGAAAAACCAAAATGACACTCATAGTGTTGCCTTTAGGGTATTATCTGAAAAAATGGGCTGTAAAATTATGTAGGGGAAAGCTTAAAAAATTAAATAGTGCTGTAAATACAAATCAGATTACTCTGCTTTTAGGTAATGATATCTTAAAATCTCCTCATTTTCATATGCATTTTCACCTTTTTTTTTTCTATTAGAAAAGTAAGTGCTTTTGCATATTTTGACAGGGGAACTCATTTTACAATAAGGAAAACAATTTGAATTTCATAAGTACGGCACTTTTTGCATGTATAGTAAACTTCTATTATGATCTCTACTTTGTACCTTAAATAGTTATTTTCTGTGTAATTTTAATATAAATTTAACTTTTTCCATAAAAAATATTTTTGCAGAACTATTTTCTTACAAATTTTAATGTGATTTAACAATATAAATTTTTTTACTGTGTTTTTATTTCAATACTTGTGAGCACTATTGTATATCCTTCACATACATAAATGTAGGGAACAACCCTTTGCAAGACACGCTGTTTTCACAGCTGAAACTGCCTTTTGAAAATTCTAGCATGGGCTTCATGGTGAGCTTTCTTATTTAGGAGCTCATGTACTAAACGATGTGCAGATAAGGTTTTCAACTTGAGAACTTGTCCGCATGGCTTTAAAGCATACAGGCAGCGAAACCTGTACATCTGCTACCCGTATGTACCATTACACACTCAAGCAAGTGTTTAATGCCACCCCCAGCTTCTTACATTGTGTAATGGCATGTGTGAACCTGCCCCGCATTGACGCCAAAGCATCTTATGTTGCTTAGTACATGGAGCCCATTATCTCCTTAAACCAAAGACCTTTAGGTAATCGGGCCCTTCATTTCCCAATACAGATTATGCATGTAAATATATTATTTTGCTTTCTATCTCTAGGAAATATAGCATTGCACATTAATCCATTTTAGACTGAAGTGTTTAAGCTAATTGTTATAGCCAATACATATATATTTAATAAACAAAAATGAAATATCTTTATGCAATCATCTTCTACTTTTCACTAATAAATTCCCAATGAGAAATGATATGGAGAGTAAAATATGCATGTTTAATTTTTACATATTTTAACTAAAATCTTCATTATGTGTACTTCCTCTAGCTTTGTGACTTATGTTGGTAAATAGCATAGGTGATACAAGGGTTTTTGTTTTTAGTGGCTGAACAATTCATAATACTTGTTGCTTTAAAGTAGCAAATACGCAGTGTCTCTCTCGCCAAAGCTAACCAGAACTCAGGAGTGCACTGAAAATAATGGTTCAGGCAATACAACCTCATATTAGCTGTATTCCTGCAGCCTATTTTTTAACATAGCAGCATGATTGTGGGTTGGATAGAGGCTGCAGGGACAGTTAGTTTAATTTAAAATATGCATTTTTTAATTTTATTTTTTTAATGACACTCTCTAACGCAAATTCTATGCATCACTACAACGCCCTTTAAAAGTTAAATGTAGTTTATAAATTTGACAAACTATTTATTTAAAACATATTACAGAAATTAAATTAAAAATAAGCATTTAAAAAAATAACTGCTTTAAATGTCAAATATGGACAGTGATTTGGTTTATGTGTAAACGGCCACAGCATATAGTAAAAAAATAAAAATAAAAAAATAAAAATACATGTCCAGTTTTTAGTGTTGGAAAAATTTACAAATAGAAGAAGATATGAAAAATATATCATTCCTATGATGTAATGGTAACATTTAGTGTCATCTACTTTCATGATGATAGGTCCTAACGCTGCTATTTTACACTCTCTGGTATTACGAGTCTTGCAAGTTTTTTATGTAAAAAAAAATGCTTTTAATAATATTTGTTCATGCAGTGAAGAAGTTCAAGTTTTTCCCTCTATACAGATGGCCCTCGTTTTACAATGGTTCAATTTACACCGTTTCAGAATAACAACCTTTTTTTCCAGTCATGTGACTGCTATTGAAAAGCATTGATAAGCAGTGCATTTATTAAAATAGCCAGTAGGTGGCGCTGTCCACTTGTGTTGCAGCAAAGCCAAGCAAGCTGAAATTAATCAGTTTAACCAGACCTGAGCTATCGAGCAGATTTCAAAGGAACAAGATCTTCCTGTCTATAAATCAGTCCAGATTGGAATGCATAGAAAGAACTGTTTGCAGAAAAATGCAAGTGAAGTCTGTGTTGTGTGATTATTTTATTAGTTTTATAATGTGTTTTAGCAAATGTTTTTGTTCATTTATCTTAGTTTAATTATATATTCTGTGTTGTGTGATTATTTTATTAGGTTTATAATGCTGTTTAGCATTTAAAGTCTTCATTTCAAAGCTTTAAAAATAATGTATTAGGTGTTACTTATGCCAATTTTGAGAGGGGCCTGGAACCTCTCCCTCTCACTTCCCACTGACTTAAATATTAAACTGGGTTTCAATTTACAACGGTTTCTATTTACAAACATTCCTTCTGGAACCTAACCCCGGCGTAAACTGAGGGCTACCTGTACACTAAAGACTGATGGATCTCTTTAAAACATCTATCTAAGCTGCCTTGTGAGTTAGCCTCATATATTCAAGAGCTCTTTGAATGTCCATTCTATTTTGCCACATAAAAGAGGGACATCTACAAACTGCAAGGTATATGATGGCCTTGGGGCATAATGACATCTAAGTACTGACATAAAATAATTCACTATCACTAAAGGCACAAGCTAGAATCAGGCAATCATATACCTTTCAATTTTCCTGTGGGAATTTATCCACTTTTGAAAAGATTTTTATCTTTTTACATTATTAAAATTATCTAAACACATGGTATTCTAAAATATATGTAATAAATAAAACTATAATATAATAAAGTTATGTATTTTTATATATGCAACATATTTTAAGACATTGCATAGATAACTTGGTTTAACTGCAACAGTATTCCGAAAATATGTTAAGTTATACCATTGTAAAATAAGTAATTTATTGTTTTCAGTTTCTTTTCTTTTTTTCATATACCGATACACATGCATTTAGCTGACATTTTGTTTTGTCATATAACATTTAAATCAATTTCTAAAAAGAAATATTTGTATATTTCAACACTTGATATAAAAAGCTTTTACATCAGCTCTGTTCTAAACGATTGCTGTCAGTAACGCACATGTGACTGCTCTCATGGGTATATTTAGCTGTACTGTTTATCACCTTCACCAAGAAAAAAAAATCAACATGAGTGATTTGGAGGTCAAATTGGAAAAGAGATTCCCAGTGTGCACTCTTTACTTGGGTTTTCAATATGTTACATTAAACACTGAACAACCTTCCCTATCTATCTTCATTTCACTCTAATTGCACATATTCAGCTAGATGTTTTACTGCTTTGTTATTTTAAATATGATATCTCTTTATTTTAAATATTTTATGAAGTCTATGTATATTAATGTGCAATCTAGATTTATACTTGGAGTGAAACATTTTGCTATGAACACTACATACGGCAGATTATCAGTTTGCAGATGTAAAATTTGCATGATTTATATTAGTGTTTATCAGTGTAGTGTAACAGAATATCTATGAAATAAAAGGAAATTTAAGTGTCTTCAACACATATCTCGAATCAAAATCAGAAATCAGATTTCATGAAATATTCAAAATAAACAAAGAAATATATTCAGAAAATGAAAAAGTGCTCTCAGATTTAAAATTAGCTCAAAGTAATGTGTTATTTTTCAAGTATTTACTTAGAAATACGTTTCTGTATGCAGCACAAGTTGCTAAAATGTTGCACAAGGAATTCTACTGATATGATATGAATTTCAAAATGTTTTACATAAATGCCAATATGTCAGAGAAAACAAATTGGAAAAACTAACCTCAGGTTCTATAGATTTAATATACAGTTGTAATCATAGAAACTCATTAGGCGCCTAATGGTCTAAAACAGTCCGCTTTTGTGATATTATCTAAGAAGTCTCATAAATATTGCAAGGTCCTTCAAAGAATTTTAGAAAGTTATATTTTAGCTAGAGAGCTGTTTATCTTACCATACTTGGTTCCGGGTTGAAAAAGAGACACCTATATTACAACATATTGGTTAAAAAAAAGATTTTGTGTGATTTTTCTCCAAGCAGGCGAGTTTTTGATTATCAGACTCTAGGAGAGAAAACCCTTTAACTTTAAAGGTATATTAAACAATATAGTATATTATAGTAATATTAAATAATATATATATATATATATATATATATATATATATATATATATATATATATATATATATATATATATATATCATTATACTGTTCCTAAAAGCCCAAGTAACAACAGATTTAATTTCTTTCAAAATACCATGTATAGGGTCAATTTCTTAATAGGGGATCATGGGATAAATCCACTATTCTATACAGTTCCTAAAATCAAGACCCTCCTAGACCCCCCAGGTTGCCCTATAGTGGTGGGTAATGATTCAGTTTTTGTAGGAAGCTCTATGTTTCTTGATACAATGTTGAGACCATTTGTGAAAACAGCTATTTCATACCTTAAGGATACAGGGGATTTTTTAAATACATTGATTGTTCTATCTGTAAAAAGTGACACATGTATATTATATACAATATACACTGTAACTATTTTTTATTCCAGGATAAAAACTACCTCCAAATCCATGGGCTCTAATGTATCCCCCAATTATGTAAACATTTATATGAATATCTTTGAAGAATATTTTGTATATGAACATTCTCTGTATGTACAATGTGGCGCCTCTTGGTGGAGCTATATTGATGATATATTTGGAATTTGGATGGGCGACATTGGATCCCTTATGGAGTTTGTAAAAGACTTAAACTCAGCAGTGGAAAATATAAAGTTTAAGCTAACATGGAGTGAAGTTAGTGTTGATTTCCTCGATGTGAAAATATAGAAAGGCCCTGGTGGACCTATGTATGGATCTATACAAGAAACCCTCTGATTGCAATAGTTTATCGTGTTTATCATCCTTTTTTATTAAATCCTTACCTAAGAGTAAGCTGCTCAGGGTTAGAAGGATAGTTTCAGGTGAAAATATAGTTCCAATAAGATTAAGGGAGATGGGTGAACAATTCATAACTAGGGGTTTTCCTGAATCATTAGTGGATGATAGTATTAAAGAAGTGTCCAAACTTAACATGATTGAAATAGTCAAAACAATCAAAAAGAATGGACAATAGGGTGAGAGAATGTTGTTTATAACACAATTTAATAATCAAAGTAAAATTATTTCTAAAATTATAAGAAAACACTGGTATTTAGTGTAACAATGCAATCCATATAGTAAAGCCTTCCAAAAACCCCAATGATTGCTTTCAAACGAGCACCATCTTTAAGAGACAACCTTATAAGGGCAAATATTGGCCCTAGTAAAAAAGAGAAAACAGATTATATTACTAAGAAAAATCTAAGAAATTATCCATGTCTTGGTTGTGTAAATTGCAGCAGTATAATTAAGGACCCCTATTTTTTACATCCCATGTCAGGTAAGTATTATACCATTAATGACTTTTACACGTGCAACACAGATTTTGCAGTTTACCTCATTAAATGCCCATATGGAAAAATGTATAAATGGGAATCCATCAGTAGGGTTCGCGGCCGCATAGTTGATCATAGGACTAACATAAGAGCAAAAGGTATGGAAGTCCCTGTATCACATAATTTCACACTAGCTGGTAATTCAGTATCCCAATTGCGCTTTCAAGTACTGATACAAGTTAGATTACCTATATAGGGAGGTAATAAGGAGCTACTATTAAAAAGAAGAGAAACTTTTTGGATTTTCCATCTTAACTCCTTAGTAGCT
Organism: Bombina bombina; assembly: GCF_027579735.1. Classification (NCBI taxonomy): domain Eukaryota; kingdom Metazoa; phylum Chordata; class Amphibia; order Anura; family Bombinatoridae; genus Bombina; species Bombina bombina. Next base: position 506,645,038 of record NC_069502.1, read on the forward strand.
AATGGCATGAATAAAGAAATTGATTGCTCCCTATTCTTCTGATAGTATATACCTTGCTATACAAAAATGTTTTAATAAAATTTATTTTGGTAAAAGTTTTTTTATATATGCTAGTGTGTGTTATTCAACTTAAATATATAATGCTAGTGTGTGTTATTCAACTTAAATATATAATGCTAGTGTGTGTTATTCAACTTAAATATATAATGCTAGAGTGTGTTATTCAACTTAAATATATAATGCTAGAGTGTGTTATTCAACTTTTTTTATATAGCAGTTTGTTAAATAAATAATAATGAATTACCGGTAGATTTGAAATGAGGAGTGTACATAGTATGATATGGTGAAGGGTTTATTTTGTCAGCCTCTTTCTGGTTTGCTACAGGTATATTTAATGAGGCATTATAGCACTGTTTAAATTATGCAACATGATTAAAGGGCCACTGTAAGTAAATATTTTCTATGCCTGTTACTAACTAACTACCCCAAATACGCTTTTTATCAATAGCATTTCATTAAAATATCTCTACCGTAAATCAGAAATCTTGTCTGCAAATTTAATTGTTTTCCAAACCCACTCCGTGGGTATCCTTTGCTCTGTACCAATCCGTTTACAATACCTAGGTTTCAAAATGGCGCTTTAAACACAAAGTTATTGGTTTAAGTATTTTGAACATGCAGTGCTGAAAATAGTGGGCAGGATAATGTGACATCATCGGCGAATAAAAGATATAACTTTTAAAACGTTATGAAACTTCGTTTTGGAGAAAATATAGGTCAGTAGGTTTTAATTAATGTTTATTAACTTTAATATGTTAGTTGTTTAGCTTAAAAATTATAACAGAAAGTAATCCTTTAAGGGGTAACTCCCAAAACGTTGTTGTAATTTTTGCTCATAGTCTGGGAATAAAAAACTTTTCTAAATTGCTGATATCTGCTGGTGCAGCTACGTTTTGTTAAATTTGTTTCTCTAAGTCTAACAAGGAGTTTATTTTACTATGCCTAATTTAAAAATTAAGATACTTTAAGTCCCATATATCAAGATGCGATAGCAGTTTCGTGGCACCAGCATTTCAAACTTGCCTGAAACAATAGTAGCAGTGGACTTCAGATCAGTCTTAAGATTGGGATGATTGACAGCCCCTACTAGGAGCCAATTGGCCACCAGTGAGCAGAGGGCGGCATTGCCCAGCGGACCTGATTCACGGTAGCAAAACATGTTCACCCAACCTATGAAAAATTAAGCTTATTATATTTTAATTTGCTACATATCAGAACAAGAAATTCCTATCCATTTCCAGATATTCAAAAAGAAAAGCAACATTTTATTATGTTGCATGCATGCATCCAAAATACAGTAATCATAACCAACTGTATAGAATTCAAAATAAATAAATAAAATAAAACAATAACTACATTTAAAGTAACATTAAACCCTAAATAAATGCTAGACAGAATGATGCATTTAAAGAAAAATGTAGTTGGAGAATAACATAAAGAAGTATTTTTTTAAGTTTCATTAGCTGTTTAAATATTGACAAAATAAGTGTAATGCTTTAGTATCTATAAAACAATGAGAGCTACCATGTTGTAACTTAGGTTACCTTCTCTGCTATGGCCAATTAGGGACAGTTATAAATAGGTCACTATATATATATATATATATATATGATTTATCATTTTATATTACCATCTCAGTGTTTAAAAGATATACCAGCCAAAATTGGAAACCACATTGGGTGCATTTCGGTATTGAACAGAAGCAATTTTGTAATATACATGCATTAGCAGAAATGCTTCTAATAAAAGCTATAGCTGTTTCAAAAGTGTATTTAAGTATGCACCGTGCACCAGCATTTTAAACACAGCACCTGCTCAGAGAGCCTAAGCTGCTTGTAACATCTGTTAATGACTCAATTTGTTAATTGCTGACATGATACAATCCCAACTGGTGCTCTGAGCAGCTGCATTATTTAAAATGTGGGTGCAGTGACAATATCTAGCTATGCTTCACATGCACGTGCAGAGACAAATGTTAACACTAAAACAGTGATAATTTTTACTAGAAGCATTTTTACCAATACATGTATATTGCAAATATGTTTCTATTCAAAGATATAATAAATCTATGTGCATTAAAAATTTGACTGTAATGTCCCTTTAATGTACCTGTAAGAGCAACTACCTATTCTGTAATATATTATTTACTGATTTAAAAGCAATTTTTTATAACATTTTGATCCAGAAACAAAATTGGCTGGAATTGTGTGTTCCTTATGCGATTAGGAGAAAAAAAACCTGTTTAGAGTTTTTTACTTCAAAAAATACATTCAATTATTAGTGCTGCTGTACATCAGAAGTGTTCAGTCCTTTCAAATAAAGTGTTTAACAAACTAAAAATGTATAAAAGAAAAAAATGTATGATTAAGTAAGCAAAATTTAAAGGGATACGAAACACAAAACATTATTTTGTGATTTAGATGGAGTATACTATATATATATTTAACAATTTACTTCTATTATCAAACTTGCTTCATTCTCATAATATTCCGTGTTGAAGAGATACCTAGGTAGGCATCTGGAGCACTACACAGCAGGAAATAGCACTGCCATCTAGTGCTCTTGCAAAAGGATAACATTCTTACAAAACTGTTGCCATATAGTGCTCCAGAAATGGGACAATTCCTAAGCATACATCCCTGCTTTTCAACAAAAAGCTACTAAGAGAATGAAAAATAATTGACAAAGGAAGTAAATTTGACATTTTTTTAAAATTACATTTTCTATCTGAATAATGAAAGAAAAATTCTGAGTTTGTTATCCCTTTAAGTAATCAAAGCATTCTTATGTTTGTAGATGCCCAGGTATATGCACAAATACAGAAAAAAAAACAATAGATACCTTTTCCACTAAGGTCAATATTAAATAAAACTGCATTTACTAATTTTGGCTATGAGATGCGTTGATGAATCTGATGCTGTGTCACATGTATTGGGGCTATTATGGGACAACAGCCATATATGCATAAAATAGCCGTGCAGTGGTATTCATAACCAGTTAAGCGCATATAGAATATATAGCCGTGCAGTGGTATGCATAACCAGTTAAGCGCATATAGAATATATAGCCGTGCAGTGGTATGCATAACCAGTTAAGCGCATATAGAATATATAGCCGTGCAGTGGTATGCATAACCAGTTAAGCACATATAGAATATATAGCCGTGCAGTGGTATGCATAACCAGTTAAGCGCATATAGAATATATAGCCGTGCAGTGGTATGCATAACCAGTTAAGCGCATATAGAATATATAGCCGTGCAGTGGTATGCATAACCAGTTAAGCGCATATAGAATATATAGCCGTGCAGTGGTATGCATAACCAGTTAAGCGCATATAGAATATATAGCCGTGCAGTGGTATGCATAACCAGTTAAGCGCATATAGAATATATAGCCGTGCAGTGGTATGCATAACCAGTTAAGCGCATATAGAATATATAGCCGTGCAGTGGTATGCATAACCAGTTAAGCGCATATAGAATATATAGCCGTGCAGTGGTATGCATAACCAGTTAAGCGCATATAGAATATATAGCCGTGCAGTGGTATGCATAACCAGTTAAGCACATATAGAATATATAGCCGTGCAGTGGTATGCATAACCAGTTAAGCGCATATAGAATATATAGCCGTGCAGTGGTATGCATAACCAGTTAAGCGCATATAGAATATATAGCCGTGCAGTGGTATGCATAACCAGTTAAGCGCATATAGAATATATAGCCGTGCAGTGGTATGCATAACCAGTTAAGCGCATATAGAATATATAGCCGTGCAGTGGTATGCATAACCAGTTAAGCGCATATAGAATATATAGCCGTGCAGTGGTATGCATAACCAGTTAAGCGCATATAGAATATATAGCCGTGCAGTGGTATGCATAACCAGTTAAGCACATATAGAATATATAGCCGTGCAGTGGTATGCATAACCAGTTAAGCACATATAGAATATATAGCCGTGCAGTGGTATGCATAACCAGTTAAGCACATATAGAATATATAGCCGTGCAGTGGTATGCATAACCAGTTAAGCATCATATAGAATATATAGCCGTGCAGTGGTATGCATAACCAGTTAAGCACATATAGAATATATAGCTGTGCAGTGGTATGCATAACCAGTTAAGCACATATAGAATATATAGCCGTGCAGTGGTATGCATAACCAGTTAAGCATATATAGAATATATAGCCGTGCAGTGGTATGCATAACCAGTTAAGCACATATAGAATATATAGCCGTGCAGTGGTATGCATAACTAGTTAAGCACATATAGAATATACAGAATATAATTAAGTAATATATGCAACCAGATATACTAAACTGGAGAATCCCATTCTGCTTCCAGTCTGTAAGTTGAACACAATGGCCCCAATTTATCATTTTGCAGGCGAACAACAATCTCACAAAGAGATCCTGTCCACACACCTTTGTGGATACGTTAAGAAGCAGAGGTCAGATGACTGGTGCTTCTTAACTTTCTTTTGCAGGCTCACGTGAATAAACCTGCACTGAAACCGCCACCAAGCTGACTAAACAGCTTCATAAATAGTGACTACTTCTCATTTAGAAATGAAATAGCGCCTATTGAGAAGATGAGCATTTGATTTAAGAAACATATATCAATGATGATGTTCTAGATATAGTTAGCTACAAATGTGCTAGCTTAAGTACACTTATTACAAAAAAAGATAATATTGACAATATTGTGGAACAATAGCATTTTACTTTACATATTCTCGTTTTGATTTCCAGTCAACATGATCTATTCTGAAATAAAAAAAATAAAAAAATCCTTATTGCTTTTACTTGATGTTTTTTATTTAGTTTTAAAATCAAATAAGAGTTTGTACAAATGTTTGTATTGGTTTTATATTACAAATGCACATTCATTAACGAAACTTTGACATTTGTCTCGTTTTAACAAACGAATATCTAAACTAATACAGCATGAAATAATAATAAAAAACTTGTCAGTATTTCTTTGTTTCCTTTAAATACCTTTAGCAAACTGGAGAGCCACTTTAACTTGCTCCTCTTTTTCACTTGGCCCCAGCCGTGCTATTAAGAGGCTTAGCGCAGCGGCTCCCAGGGTCTGCACTAAAGGATAACGTAATTTTTCACTTGTAGCTTTAATACATTTACATTTGTTTCACAAAACTAATGTTAATGTTGCATGAATGGTTAGTATTTGTTTTGTTTGACTGATAACGCAAGGGCACTGAATATTTCAAAATAAAAAGTAATTTGAATATTAAGAACAAAAGATTGTCATTTTGTTTGCTCCATTGCTTACACATGAATTCTTCAGCAACCTGATGGAGACCTTTTGTAGAGTCAATAGGTGCAAATGAATAACAACTCAAGACAAATTGGCTTTTTAGAGCTCTTTAAATTGCATATCCATATTGCAGCAATATATATACATCTGGGGAAGTGTTGCAGATAGGACTACTTACACTTGTTATTTTCCACCTTATTTCTCAAACTTGAATATCAGGTGCAGGTGTTTTTGGTATATTTAAACATATAATTAATATCAAAATATGAGATACATGTAAACCTCAGAAGTAGAAGGGGATAAGGCTTTGTCATTTTATATTTAGGGCTCCATGTATTAAGCAGTCAGCGAGCTACCCGCAACAAATCTCGCGTCAAAACTCGCAAACTGATATGTACAAAGTCGTCAACTATGTTCAAACTCGCATCTTTAAAATTGCGAGCGTACTTATCCGCCAAACCTCGCTACCTCTCCATTTTTCACTGTAATTAGACACATTTGACCACCAACTCGCCAAAAACGAATGTACTAAAAAATCTATTTGTCCGCTCGGTACAATTTCCGCTCCCACCTCGTTATTTTTGCCTCGCCACCTTTTAGGTGGCGGGCAAGGTACAAAACAATAGGAAAGTCAATCTAGACGCCAGTCTAGACATATATAAAAAGCAGTAATATCAGCATTGTACAGCATAACTGGCGTCTAATTTGTCTCTCATTTCCATGTACATAAATTGCGCCAAATTTGTCGACTGTAATTAAAGAGTAATCTATATTTTAAATTTGTATTGTATAGTTGTCAATCTTTATAATTATTTTTATATTAATATTTATATATTATCAGATCCAGATGAAGCCATATCCAAATTGTAAATAAATATTACAAAAATAACGCTCTGTTATCACTCTTCAAAAAATTTTGAACAATAATAAAGTTGTTTAGATAAGTTGAACTTTTATAGGAGCAAAATTCTATTCCCGCGACTACTATGATGTTCGTGACACCTTGCATGTCACGTGTTAATAATTGGCCAGACAATTCAACTGAAAGTTAAGTACATCAGCTTAGTCGCGGCGAGCGAGGCGTCAAATTTATCAATAATCCGCCACTGCTCGCGGCGGGCTAGACTTGTCTATTTATTGGGGGATTATTAGTACATGGTGACAGCAGACAACATTTCGCCCGCGGCGAGTAACGGCGAGTTTATCCGCGTCTAAAATGACGGATGAATTGACGGCTTAGTACATGGAGCCCTTAAAGTTATATATTATTATAAAATGTACATTAATTAAACTATTCTTATCAACTTTGTTGTGGATACAAAAAAAAGTATTATGTATTAGTTGAAGGATAAATGTCAGTGATATAGGGTCTCCTTTTGATTTAAGATTTATATAAAAACTGAAGCTACTACAGGCTTAAGAACATATTTATTTTATTTCTGTTTCTTTACTTTGCACAATTTGTCCATCAATCCTCATGTCTGGGTGAAAGTGATACTGTGCAGTTTTTTTAACCAATTTCATCTTATTGGAAATGTAAATTATTCCAGCGTTCTCATGGGATAACTAATCCATACAATTTTCAACTATTCAGTCCTAACACTCAGCACATTTCTACAATAGTCCAATAATCCCATCTTATCCTTTTTATCAAAACATAGCAGCCTAAATACTTATAACTTCATTATTTTTGTCTCTCACTATAATAGCTTGTCTATTTAATTTTCTATGATTTCTAGATAAAAACAGATGATATCATACTATTTTGATCTTATAACTTATCAGCAAAAAATTTAATTTGCATGTAATAACAATTTTATTTTCTGGTCTGTTTATCCTATAGTGACACTTCAATGAAAAATATAATACAAATAATATTATTAATAATAATAATTATTATTATTATTATTATTATTTTTTGTTTCAGATGATTGATATACTGATATAATATGTCTCTGCAATATGCATATACAATTTTTTATACAGAATAAAACTTCTACATATTGAAAGAAATTAAATAATTTTAAACTGTATACTTAACAAAAAAAAGTTGTTGGATACTTTTATTATTTATTTATCCCCTTTTCCTATCATTTCTAATTCCCAGAGTTTCTATAAACTAATATACACAACCATGTTGAAACCTAGGTTTCCCTTATCTAATATCTTCTGCTGAGAGTAATTAGGGATATAAGGGCTAGATTAGAAGTGGCACACAATCAACAATTCCATTTGCATTATCTTGTATCAGATGTGGGTAGGAAAAAAGGTTTATCAGAAAATCTTAACGCAGCCAAGATATTTTAGTGCACCCTATACTTTTAATAGATAGCACAGGGAGTGCTATTAGTTAAGTATATTTATTCTGTTTTTTGTTAATATTCTCATTACTGTGCACTGATCACATGTTAATCTTTCTCAGGTGCTTTAATTATTCTTTAATTGGTTTAATAATAGTTTAGGTAAGCAGTATGGGTGATTTTTACTTGCTTATTGTTGTTTGCTCTGTTAGGTTTGCTTTAAGCCATTGGTTGATTCGTGTCACATTAGGAACTTCATAGGTGGAAAATGTAAAACCTTATTCAGTTCCTGGTTCTTGACATGCTTATATTCCTTGAGGAAATGATAAGTTTGAAAGCTATCTATCATCTATCTATCTATCTATCTATCTATCTATCTATCTATCTATCTGAATATACAATATCTATCTATTTATATACAATTGCTATCTATTATCTATCTATTTATACAATATCTATCTATCTATACAATATCTATATATCTCTCTTTCTAATCTATCTCTGTTTGTAACACATGATTAGAGTCTAGGGAGTAAAGAGAAAATAGACAAAATATTAGTGAACAAAGAACATAAAATAAATAAAATAAACAAGAGGCTGGGCCAATATATATAAGAGAATCACCATTTAAAAAAAACAAAAAAACAAGCATATTACATTAATATGTATTTAGGGAATGCTAAGAACGAAAAAAAAAAAAAAACATGTATTTTCAGAATAAATATCCTTAAAGACAGCAGAACAAAACATATACCACTATTATCAATACTATTCATATAACGTTTTTATGATGATTACAATAAAAAACAAAAAGTTTTTTATTTAAAAAGTGTACTGAAAAGTGAACATTTAAAAATAATTCATTTTTAAATATCAACGGGAGACAAACTTTTGATATAGATATCAACTTTAACTGAAAAATATTATTTATTTCCTATGATATGGAGAGTCCATGACGTCATTGAATTACTAGTGGGAATATCACTCCTGACCAGCAGGAGGAGGCAAAGAGCACCACAGCAAAGCTGTTAAGTGTCACTCCCCTACTCATAATCCCCAGTCATTCTCTTTGCCTCTGTCAATGGAGGAGGTGAAGTTTGGTGTCTGAAGAAATTAATTCCTTTTTCCGTTACTTTTTCCTGCAAGCAAGGATTTGGGTTTAGCTGAGTCCATGTCAATCAATTCAGTTGTCATAATCCCACCTCTTGTGGGTGTATTCAATTATCTATCCTATAAAACTGCTCACTACCTATCATTGCTTGATAGTTTTTGTTCCCCAGTTACCTAGAGGGAAATTACTAAGCCACTTCTGAGTAACCTGCATACCGCTTTCTGAGTAACCTGCATACCGCTTTAAGTACAAAATTTACTTAACGATCTCTTCCAAGAAACTTATC